>NW_026729309.1:0-107277 GCF_030272615.1 Cryptomeria japonica
TAAGGTTCTAAGAGCAAGATGTGCACCAAAATTAGATTTTGATGCTATTGAATCTAGAATTAGAACTTGCATCTTCAAACCTTGTTGTGACTCTAAACATTGATTTTGATGCTTCAAAATTGGGTCTTTTGAGGCACAAGCTCTGAAATGAGCTTCTAAGAGAATGATGTGCGTCAAAATCGAATTTTGACGCTACAGGCTCCGGAATAGGGACTTGCTTCTTGAAACCTTGTTGTGCCTTAAAACATTGATTTTGATGTTCCAAAATCAGGGCTTTCAAGGCACAAGCTCTGAAGTGAGGTTCTAAGAGCATGATGTACATCAAAATTGTGTTTTGACGCTACCGACTTTGGAATTGGGACTTGTGTCTTGAAACCTTGTTGTGCCTCAAAACATTGATTTTGATGTTCCAAAATCAGGGCTCTCAAGGCACAAGCTCCGAAATGAGGTTATAAAAGCACGATATACATCAAAACTGCATTTTGACACTACCGACTCTGGAATTGGACTTGTGTCTTGAAACCTCTTCGTGCCTCCAAACACTATTTTTTATGCTAAAAAAATGAGCCTTTTGAGGCACGACCTCCGAAATGAGGTTCTAAGAACACCATGTTTGTCAAAATCGTCTTTTGACACTATCGGCTTGAGAATCGGGACTTGTCTCTTGAAACCTTGTTTTCCCTTTAAACATTGATTTTAATGTTTTGAAACTGGAGCTTTCAATCCACATGCTCGAAAACAAGGTTCTAAGAGTGTGATGTGCATCAAAATCGTGTTTAGAAACTAGAGGGTCCGGAATAGGGACTTGCGTCTTGAAAGCTTGTTGTGCCTCCAAACACCAATTTTGATGCCTTGAAACCAAAGATTTTGAGGCATAAGCTCCAAAACAATGTTCTAAGAGCATGATGTGCGTCAAAATCAAATTTTGTCGCTACCAGTTCCAGAATTATGACTTGCATCTTGAAACCTTGTTGTGCCTCCAAACATCGATTTTGATGCTCCAAAACTGGAGCTTTCGAGCCACAATTTCTAAAACAGGGTTCTAAGAGTGTAATGTGCATCAAAATTGAATTTTGATGCTACTGGCTGTAGAATCGAGGCTTGCATATCGAAATCTTGTTGTGTGTCAAACCACAGGTTTTGATGCTCCGAAACTGGGACGCTATCAGCTTCAGAATCGGGACTTGTATTTTGAAACCTTGTTGTGCCTTTAAACATTGATTTCAATGTTTTGAAACTTCAGCTTTCAAGCCACACACTTTCAAACGAGGTTCTAAGAGCATGATGTATGTCAAAATTATGTTTTGACACTACGGGCTCCAGAATAGGGACTTGCGTCTTGAAAGGTTATTGTGCCTCCAAACACCAATTTTGATGATTCTAAACCGAAGATTTTGAGGCATAAGTTCTAAAACAAGGTTCTAAGAGCACGATGTGCGTCCAATTCAAATTTTGAAGCTACCAGCTCCAGAATCAGGACTTGCATCTAGAAATCTTGTTGTGCCTCCAAACATCGATTTTGATGCTCCAAAATTGGGGCTCTTGAGGCACAATTTCTAAAACAAGGTTCTAAGAGGACAATGTGCATCAAAATTGAATTTTGATGCTACTGGCTCTAGAATCAGGGCGTGCATCTTCAAACCTTGTTGTCCCTCAAAACACTGATTTTGATGCTCCGAAATAGGAGCTTTTGAGGCACAAGCTTCGAAATCAGGTTCAAATAGCACGATGTGGACCGCACTCAAATTTTGACGCTATTGACTCTAGAATCAGGACTTGCATCTTGCTCCCTTGTTGTGCCTCAAAACACTGATTTTGATACTCCGAAACCGGGGTTTTCGAGCCACAAGCTTCAAAATGAGGTTCTAAGAGCACAATTTGCGCCAAAATCAGATTTTGACGCTATTGACTTTAGAATCGGGACTTGTATCTTGAAACCCTGTTGTGCCTCCAAACATTGATTTTGATGCTCCAAAACTAGGTCTTTCAAGGCTCAAGCTCCGAAATGAGCTTCTAAGAGAATGATGTGCGTGAAAATGGAATTTTGACGCTACAGGCTTGCTTCTTGAAACCTTTTTGTGCCTTAAAACATTGATTTTGATGTTCCAAAATCAGGGCTTTCAAGGCACAAGCTCTAAAATGAGGTTCTAATAGCATGATGTACATCAAAATTGTGTTTTGACGCTACCGACTATGGAATTGGGACTTGTGTCCTGAAACCTTGTTGTGCCTCCAAACACTAATTTTTATACTCCAAAAATGAGGCTTTTGAGGCACAACCTCAGAAATGAGGTTCTAAGAACACCATGTTTGTCAAAATCATATTTTGACGCTATCAGCTTGAGAATCGCGACTCGTGACTTGAAACGTTGTTGTGCCTTTAAACATTGCTTTTGATGTTTTGAAACTGGAGCTTTTGAGCTAGACACTCTGAAACGAGGTTCTAAGAGTATGATGTGGATCAAAATCATGTTTTGACACTGTCAGGCTCCGAAATAGGGAGTTGCATCTTGAAAGCTTGTTGTGCCTCCAGACACCAATTTTGATGCTTCGAAACCGAAGATTTTGAGGCATAAGCTCCAAAACAAGGTTCTAAGAGCATGATGTGCGTTAAAATCAAATTTTGACGCTACCGGCTCTAGAATCAGGACTTGCATCTTGAAACCTTGTTGTGCCTCCAAACATCAATTTTGATGCTCCAAAGTTGGGGCTTTTGAGGGACAATTTCTAAAACAGGGTTCTAAGAGCACAATGTGCATCAAAATTGAATTTTGGTGCTACTTGCTCTAGAATTGGAGCTTGCATCTTGAAACCTTGTTGTACCTCAAAACACAAATTTGGATGCTCCGAAACCAAGGCTTTCGAGGCACAAGCTTTGAAATGAGATTCTAAGAGCATGATGTATGCTAAAATAAGATTTTGGTGCTATTTACTCTAGAATCGAGACTTGCACCAAAATCAGATTTTCATTCTATTCACTCTAGAATTGACACTTACATCTTCAAACGTTGTTTTGCCTCCACACATTGAATTTGATGCTTCAAAACTGGGTCTTTCGAGGCACAAGCTCTTAAATGAGCTTCTAAGAGAATGATGTGCGTCAAAATTGAGGTCGTGCCTCAAAAGCCTCACTTTTGGAGCTTAAAATTAGTGTTTGGAGGCACAACAATGTTTAAAAACATAAGTCCCAATTCCAGCGTAGGTAGCCTCAAAACGCAATTTTGATGTATATTGTGCTCTTAGAATCTCATTTCGGAGCTTTTGCCTTGAAAGCCCTGATTTTGAAACATTAAAATCAATGTTTTGAGGCACAACAAGGTTTCAAGAAGTAAGTCCCTATTCCGGATCCTATAACATCTAAATTCCATTTTGACACACATCATTCTCTTAGAAGCTCATTTAAGAGCTTGTGCCTCAAAAGACCCAAAACATTGATTTTGATCTTTGAAACTGCAGCTTTTGAGCCACACGCTCCAAAACAAGGTTCTAAGGGCATGATGTGCATCACAATTACGTTTTGACACTACAGGCTCCGGAATAGGGACTTGCATCTTGAAAGCTTGTTGTGTCTCCAAACACCAATTTGGTTTCTTCGAAACCGAAGATTTTGAGGCATAACCTCCAAACAAGGTTCTAATAGCACGATGTGCGGCAAAATCAAATTTTGACGCTACCGGCTCCATAATTAGGACTTGCATCTTGAAACCTTGTTGTGCCTCCAAACATCGATTTTTATGCTCCAAAATTGGGGCTTCTGAGCCAAAATTCTAGAACAGGGGTCTAAGAAAACAATGTGCATCAAAATTGAGTTTTGATGCTACTAGCTCTAGAATCGGGGCTTGCATCTTAAAACCTTGTTGTGCCTCAAAACACTGATTTTGATACTCCAAAACTGGGGCTTTCGAGGCACAAGCTTTGAAATGAGGTTATAAGAGCACGATGTGTGCCAAAATCAGATTTTGACAATATTGAATCTAGTATCGGGACTTGCATCTTGAAACCTTGTTGTGTCTCTAAACATTGATTTTGAAGCTCCAAAACTGGGTCTTTCGAGGCACAAGCTCTGAAATGAGCTTCTAAGAGAATGATGTGCGTCAAAAAGGACTTTTGACGCTACAGATTCCGTAAAAGGGACTTGCTTCTTGAAACCTTGTTGTGCCTCAAAACATTGATTTTGATTTTCCAAAATTGCGTTCTAAGAGGTTCTAAGAGCACGACATACATCAGAATTGCGTTACGATGCTACCGACACTGGAATTGGGACTCATGTCTTGAAACCTTATTGTGCCTCCAAACACTAATTTTTATTCACCAAAAATGAGGATTTTGGGTCAGGACCTCCGAAATGAGGTTCTAAGAACACCATGTTTTGTCAAAATCATGTTTTGACGCTGTCAACTTGAAATCAGGACTTGTGTCTTGAAACCTTGTTGTGGCTTTAAACATTGATTTTGATGTTTTGAAACTGGAGCTTACGAGGCACACGCTCTGAAACGAGGTTCTAAGAGCACGATGTGCATCAAAATCACGTTTTGACACTACAGGCTCCGGAATAGGGACTCGCATCTTTAAAGCTTGTTGTGCCTCCAAACACCAGTTTTGATGTTTTGACACTGGAGCTTTTGAGCCACACTCTCCGAAATGAGGTTCTAAGAGAACGATGTGCATCAAAATCACGTTTTTGCACTATAGGCTCTGGAATAGGGACTTGCGTCTTGATAGCTTATTGTGCCTCCACACACCAATTTCGATGCTTCGAAACCAAAGATTTTGAGGCATAAGCTCCAAAACAAGGTTCCAAGAGCACGCTCTGCATCAAAATCAAATTTTGGCCCTACAAGCTCCAAAATCAGTACTTGCATCTTGAAACCTTGTTGTGTCTCAAAAGACTGATTTTGATGCTTTGAAACCGGGGCTTTCAAGGCACAATCTTCGAAATGATGTTCTAAGAGCATGATGGGCAGTAAAATCAAATTTTGATGCTATTGACTCTAGAATCGTGACATGCATTTTGAAACCTTGTTGTGCCTTCAAACATTGATTTTGATGGTCCAAAACTAGGTCTTTCGAGGCACAAGCTCCGAAATGAACTTCTAAGAGATGATGTGAGTCAAAATGGAATTTTGACGCTACAGGCTCTGGAACAGGGGCTCGTGTTTTGACGCTATCAGCTTGAGAATATGGACATGTGTCTTGAAACCTTATTGTACCTTTAAACATTGATTTTGATGTTTTGAAACTGGAGCTTTCAAGCCACACGCTTGGAAATGAGGTTCTAAGAGCATGACTTGCATCAAAATCACGTTTTGACACTACAGGCTCCGGAATAGGGACTCGCGTCTTGAAAGATTGTTGTGCCTCCAAACACCAATTTTGATGCTTCGAAACCGAAGATTTTGAGGCATAAGCTCCAAAACAAGGTTCTAAGAGCACGATGTGTGTCAAAATCAAATTTCGATGCTACAGGCTCCAGAATCAGGATTTGCATCTTGAAACCTTGTTATGCCTCCAAACATCGGTTTTGAAGCTCCAAAACCGGTTTTGATGCTCCAAAACTAGGGCTTTTGAGACACAATTTCTAAAACAAGGTTCTAAGAGCACAATGTGTATCAAAATTGAATTTTGATGCTACTGGCTGTAGAATCGGGGCTTGCATCTTGAAACCGTGTGTTGCCTCAAAACACTCATTTTAACGCCAAAATCAGATTTTAACATTATTGACTCTAAGAGCACGATGTGCGCCAAAATCAGAATTCAACGCTATTGACTCTAGAATCGGGACTTGCTTCTTGAAACCTTGTTGTGCCTCCAAACACTGATTTTGATGTTCCAAAATTAGGGCTTTCAAGGCACAAGCTCTGAAATGAGGTTCTAAGAGCACGATGTACATCAAAATTGCGTTTTGACGCTACCAACTATGGAATTAGGACTTGTGTCTTCAAACATTGTTGTGCCTCCAAACACTAATTTTTATGCTCCAAAAATGAGGCTTTTGAGACACAACCTCCGAAAAATGAGGTTTTAAGAATAGCATGTTTGTCAAAATCGTGGTTTGATGCTATCAGCTTGAGGAATGGGACTTGTGACTTGAAACCTTGTTTTGCCTTTAAACATTGATTTTGATGTTTTGAAACTAGAGCTTTCGAGCCATACACTCTAAAACGTGGTTCTAAGAGTACAATGTGCATCAAAATCATGTTTTGACACTACAGTCTCTGGAATAGGGACTTGCATCTTGAAAGCTTGTTGTGCCTCCACACACCAATTTTGATGCTTCGAAATCAAAGATTATGAGGCATAAGCTCCACAACAAGGTTCCAAGAGCATGATGTGCGCCAAAATCCAATTTTGACGCTATTGGCTCTAAAGTCAGGACTTGTATCTTGAAACCTTGTTGTGCCTCCAAACATCGATTTTGATGCTCCAAAACTTGGGCTTTTGAGGCACAATTTCTAAAATAGGGTTTGAAGAGCACAATGTCCATCAAAATTGAATTTTGATGCTATGGCTCTAGAATTGGGGCTTGCATCTTGAAACCTTGTTGTGCCTCAAAACACTGATTTTGATGCTCTAAAAAAGGGGATTTTGAGGCACAAGCTTCAAAATGAGGTTCTAAGAGCAAGATGTGCGCCAAAATCAAAATTTGACGCTATTGACTCTAGAATAGGGACTTGCATCTTGAAACCTTGATATTGATGCTCCAAAACTAGCTCTTTTGAGGCATAAGCTCTGAAATGAGCTTCTAAGAGAATGATGTGCGTCAAAATTGAATTTTGACGCTACCGGCTCCAAAATCAATACTTGGATCTTGAAACCTTGTTGTGCCTCCAAACATCGATTTTGATGCTCCAAAACTTGTGCTTTTGAGGCAGAATTTCTAAAACAGTGTTCGAAGAGCACAATGTGCTTCAAAATTGAATTTTGATGCTATTGCCTCTAGAAAAGGGGCTTGCATCTTGAAACCTTGTTCTGCCTCAAAGGACTGATTTTGATGCTTCGAAACCAGGTCTTTCGAGGCACAAGCTCTGGAATGAACTTCTAAGAGAATGATGCACAGGCTCCGGAATAGGGACTTGCTTCTTGAAAACTTCTTGTGCCTCAAAACATTGATTTTGATGTTCCAAAATCAAGGCTTTCAAGGCACAAACTCCAAAATGAGGTTCTAAGAACACCATGTTTGTCAAAATCGTGTTTTGACGCTATCAGCTTGAGAATCTAGACATGTGTCTTGAAAACTTATTGTACCTTTAAAGATTTATTTTGATGTTTTGGAACTGGAGCTTTCGAGCCACATGCTCCAAAATGAGGTTCTAAGAGCACGACTTTCATCAAAATCACGTTTTGACACTACAGGCTCCGGAATAGGGACTTGCATCTTGAAAGATTGTTGTGCCTCCAAACACCAATTTTGATGCTTTGAAACTGAAGATTTTGAGGCATAAGCTCCAAAACAAGGTTCTAAGAGCACGATGTGTGTGAAAATCAAATTTGGATGCTAGCGGCTCCAGAATCAGGAGTTGCATCTTGAACCTTGTTATGCCTCCAAACATCGGTTTTGAAGTTCCAAAACTAGGGCTTTTGAGAAACAATTTCTAAAACAGGGTTGTAAGAGCACAATGTGCATCAAAATTGAATTTTGATGCTATTGGCTGTAGAATTGGGGCTTGCATCTTGAAACCTTATTGTGCCTCCGAACATCGATTTTGATGCTCCAAAACTGGGGCTTTTGAGGCACAATTACTAAAATAGGGTTCTAAGAGCACAATATGCATCAAAATTGGATTTTGATGCTACTGACACTAGAATCAGGGCTTGCATCTTGAAACTCTATTGTGCCTCAAAATATTTATTTTAATGCTCCAAAACTGGGGCTTTCGAGGCACAAGCTTCGAAATGAGGTTCTAAGAGCACGATGTGCGCCAAAATCATATGTTGACTCTATTGAGTCTAGAAACCGGACTATCTTGTTGTGCCTCCAAACATTGATTTTGATGCTCCAAAACTGGGTCTTTTGAGGCACAAGCTCCAAAATGAGCTTCTTAAAGAATGATGTGCATCAAAATGGAATTTTAACGCTACAAGCTTCAGAAATAGGGACTTGCTTCCTGAAACCTTGTTGTGCCTTAAAAAATTGATTTTGATGTTCCCAAATGAGGGCTTTTAAGGCACAAACTTCGAAATGAGGTTGTAAGAGCATGATGTACATCAAAATTACGTTTTGACGCTACCGACTCTGAAATTTGGACTTGTGTCTTGAAACCTTGTTGTGCCTCCAAATACTAATTTTTATACTCCAAAAATGAGGCTTTTATGAAACGACCTCTGAAATGAGGTTCTAAGAACGCCGTGTTTGTGAAAATCGTGTTTTGACGCCATCATCTTGAGAATCACGACTTGTGTCTTGAAACCTTGTTGTGCCTTTAAACATTGATTTTGATGTTTTGAAACTGGAGCTTTTGAGCCACATGCTATGAAATGAGGTTATAAGAGCATGATGTGCATCAAAATCACGTTCTGAAACTACAGGCTCCGAGATAATGACTTGTGTCTTGAAAGCTTGTTGTGCCTCCAAACACCAATTTCAATGCTTCAAAACCAAAGATTTTGAACCATAAGCTCCAAACCAAGGTTCTAAGAGCACGTGTGCGTCAAAATCAAATTTTGATGCTACCGGCTCCAAAATCAGGACTTCCATCTTGAAACCTTGTTGTGCCTCCAAACATCAATTTTGATGCTCCAAAAATAGGGCGTTTGAGGCAAAATTTCTAAAACGGGGTTCTAAGAGCACAATGTGCATCAAAATTGAATTTTGATGCTACTGGCTCTAGAAAAACCTTGTTGTGCCTCAAATCACTGATTTTGATGTTTTGAAACCGGGGGTTTCTGGGCAGAAACTTCGAAATGAGGTTCTAAGAGTAAGATGTGTGCCAAAATCAGATTTTGACGCTATTGACTCTAGAATTGGGACTTGCATCTTGAAACCTTATTGTGCCTCCAAACATTGATTTTGATGTTCCAAAACTGGTTCATTTGAGGCACAAGCTCCAAAATGAGCTTCTTAGAGAATGATGTGCTTCAAAATGGAATTTTGACGCTACGGGCTCCAAAATATGAACCAGCTTCTTGAAACCTTGTTGTGCCTCAAAACACTGATTTTGATGCTCTGAAACTGAGGCTTTCGAGGCACAAGCTTTAACATGAGGTCCTTCAAACCTTGTTGTGCCTCCAAACATTGACTTTGATACTCCAAAACTGGGTCTTTCGAGGCAGAAGCTCCAAAATGAGCTTCTAAGAGAATGATGTGCATCAAAATGGAATTTTGATGCTACAGGCTCTGGAATAGGGACTTTCTTCTCGAAACCTTTTTGTGCTTCAAAACATTGATTTTGATGTTCCAAAATCAGGGCTTTCAAGGAACAAGCTCCGAAGTGAGGTTCTAAGAGCACGATGTACATCAAAATTGGGATTTGTGTCTCGAAACCATGGTGTGCCTCCAAACACTAATTTTTATACTCCAAAAACAAGGCTTTTGAGGCACAACCTCCGGAATGAGGTTCTAAGAATACCATGTTTGTCAAAATCATGTTTTGACGCTATCATCTTGAGAATCGGGACTTGTGTCTTGAAACCTTTTTGTGGCTTTAAATATTGATTTTGATGTTTTGAAACTGGAGCTTTCGAGCCACACGGTCCGAAACGAGGTTATAAGAGAGCATGATGGGCATCAAAATCATGTTTTGAAACTATAGGCTCCAGAATAAGGACTTGCGTCTTGAAAGCTTGTTGTGCCTCCAAACACCAATTTCGATGCTTTGAAAGCAAAGATATTGAGGCATAAGCTCCAAAACAAGGTTCTAAGAGCGCAATGTGCATCAAAATCAAATTTTGACGCCACTCGCTCTTGAATCGGGGCTTGCATCTTGAAACCTTGTTGTGCCTCAAAATACTGATTTTGATGCTCCGAAATCAATGCTTTTGAGGTACAAGCTTCAAAATAAGGTTCTAAGAGCACGATGTGTGCCAAAATCAAATTTTGACGCTATTGACTCTAGAATCGTGACTTGCATCTTCAAACTTGTTTGTGCCTCTAAACATTGATTTTGATGCTCCAAAACTGGGTCTTTCGAGGCACAAGCTCCGAAATGAGCTTGTAAGAGAATGATGTGCCTCAAAATTCTACAGTCTCAGGAATAGGGACTTGCTTCTTGAAACCTTGTTGTACCTCAAAACATTCATTTGGATGTTCCAAAATTAGGGCTTTCAAGCCACAATCTCCGGAATGAGGTTCTAAGAGCACGATGTACATTAAAATTGCATTTTGAAGCTATCGACTCTGGAATTGGGACTTGTGTCTTGAAACCTTGTTGTGCCTCCAAACACAAATTTTTATGCTCCAAAAAGGAGGCTTTTGAGGCACAACCTCTGAAATGAGGTTCTAAGAACACCATGTTTGTCAAAATCGCGTTTTGACGATATCAACTTGAGAATCGGGACTTGTGTCTTGAAACCTTGTTGTGCCTTTAAACAATGATTTTGATTATTTGAAACTGGAGCTTTCAAGCCACATGCTCCGAAACGAGGTTCTAAGAGCACGATGTGCATCAAAATCATGTTTTGACACTACAGGCTCCGGAATAGGGAGTTGCATCTTGAAAGCTTGGTTTGCCTCCAAACACCAATTTTGATGCTTGAAAACCAAAGATTTTGAGGCATAAGTTCCAAAAAAAGATTCTACGAGCAAAATCAAATTTTGACGCTACTGGCAACAGAATCAGTTTTTGCATCTTGAAACCTTGTAGTGCCTCCAAATATCGATTTTGATGCTCCAAAACTGGGGCTTTAAGGGCACAATTTTCAAAAGAGGTTCTAAGAGCATTGGTTCCAAAATCAGGGCTTTCAAGGCACAAGCTCCAAAATGAGGTTCTAAGAGCACAATGTGCATCAAAATCATATTTTGACACTACAGTTTCCGGAATAGGGACTTGCGTCTTGAAAGCTTGTTGTGCCTCCACACACCAATTTTGATGCTTCGAAACTGAAGATTTTGGGGCATAAGCTCCAAAACAAGGTTGCAAGAGCATGATGTGTGTAAAATCCAATTTTGACGTTACCGGCTTCACAATCGTGACTTGCATCTTGAAACCTTGTTGTGCCTCCAAAGATCGATCTTGATGCTCCAAAACTGGGGTTTTGAGGCACAATTTCTAAAACAGGGTTCTAAGAGCACAATGTGCATCAAAATTGAATTTTGGATCTACTGGCTCTAGAATCGGAGCTTACATCTTGAAACCTTGTTGTGCCTCAAAGCACTAGTTTTGATGCTCTGAAACCGGGGCTTTCGAGGCACAAGCTTCGTAATGAAGTTCTAAGAGCACCTTGTGCACCAAAATCAGATATTGACGCTATTCACTCTAGAATCGGGACTTACATCTTGAAACGTTGTTGTGCCTCCAAACATTGATTTTGATGCTCTAAAACTGGGTCTTTGGAGGCACAAGCTCCGAAATGAGCTTCTAAGAGAATGATGTGCGTCAAAATAGAATTTTAACACTACAGGCTTCGGAATAGGGACTTGCTTCATGAAACCTTGTTGTGCTTCAAAACATTGATTTTTAATTTCCAAAATCAGGGCTTTCAAGGCACAAGTTTCGAAATGAGGTTCTAAGAGCATGTCGCACATCAAAATTGTGTTTTGATGCTACCGACTCTAGAATAAACACTTGTGTGTTGAAACCTTGTTGTGCCTCCAAACACTAATTTTTATGCTCCAAAAATGAGGCTTTTGAGGCACGACCTCCGAAATGAAACAGGGTCCGAAATAGGGACTTGCTTTATGAAACCTTGTTGTGCCACCAAACACTGATTTTGATGTTCCTAAATCAGGGCTTTCAAGGCAAAAGCTCCGAAATAAGGTTCTAAGAGCATGATGTACATCAAAATGGCGTTTTGATGCTACCGACTCTGGAATTGGGACTTGTGTCTTAAAACCTTGTTGTGCCTCCAAACACTAATTTTTATGCTCCAAAAACAAGGCTTCTGAGGCACAACCTCCGAAATGAGATTCTAAGAACACCATATTTGTCAAAATCGTGTTTTGACGCTATCATCTTGAGAATCGAGACTTGTGTCTTGAAACCTTGTTGTTCCTTTAAACATTGATTTTTATGTTTTGAAACTGGAGCTTTCAAGCCACACACTCTGAAATGAGGTTCTAAGAGCACGATGTGCATAAAAATCACGTTTTGACAATACAGGCTCCAGAATAGGGACTTGTGTCTTCACATCTTGTTCTGCATCCACAAACCAATTTCGATGCTTTGAAACAAAAGATTTTGAGGCATAAGCTCCAAAACAAGGTTCCTAGAACACGATCTGCTTCAAAATCAAATTTTGACGCTACCAGCTTCGCAATTAGGAGTTGCATCTTGAAACCTTGTTGTGCCTCCAAACATCAATTTTGGTGCTCCAAAACTGGGAAAATAGTTTTCTAAAAGCACAATGAGCATCAAAATTGAATTTTGATGGTACTGGCTTTATAATTGGGGTTTGCATCTTGAAACCTTATTGTGCCTCAAAACACTAATTTTGATGCTCTGAAAATGAGGCTTTCGAGGCACAAGCTTCGAAATGAGGTTCTAAGAGCATGATGTGAGCCAAAATCAAATTTTGACGCTATTGACTCTAGAATCCGGACTTGCATCTTGAAACGTTGTTTTGCCTACAGACATTGATTTTGATGCTCTAAAACTCGGTCTTTCAAGCCACAAGCTCCGAAATGAGGTTCTAAGAGCACGATGTACATCAAAATTGTGTTTTGACGCTACTCACTCTGAAATTGGGACTCGTGTCTTCAAACCTTGTTGTGCCTCCAAACACTATTTTTTATGCTTCAAAAATGAACCTTTTAAGGAACAACCTCCTAAATGAAGTTCTAAGAACACTATGTTTGTCAAAATCGTGTTTTGACGCTGTTAGCTTGAGAATCGGGACTTGTGTCTTGAAACCTTGTTGTGCCTTTAAACATTGATTTTAATGTTTTGAAACTGGAGCTTTCGAGTCCACACGCTCTGAAATGAGGTTCTAAGAGCACGATGTGCATTAAAATCATGTTTTGACACTACAGGCTCCGGAATAGGGACTTGCATATTGAAAGCATGTGGTGCCTCCAAACACCAATTTCGATGCTCCAATACAAAGTTCTAAGAGCACAATGTGCATCAAAATCAAATTTTGAAGCTATCAGCTCCAGAATTAGGATTTGCATCTTGAATCCTTGTTTTGCCTCCAAACATCAATTTTGATGCTCCAAAATTGGCGCTTTTGAGGCACAATTTCTAAAACAGGGTTCTAAGAGCACAATGTGCATCAAAATTGAATTTTGATGCTACTGGCTCTAGTTCGGGGCTTGCATGTTGAAACCTTGTTGTGCCTCAAAACATAGATTTTGATGCTCTGAAATTAGGGCTTTCGAAGCACAAGCTTCAACATGAGGTTCTAAGAGGACGATGTGCACCAAAATCAAATTTTGACGCTTTTGACTCTAGAATCGGGACTTGCATCTTGAAACCTTGTTGTGCCTCCAAACATTGATTTTGATGCTCCAAAACTGGGTCTTTCGAGGCACAAGCTCCGAAATGAGCTTCTAAGAGAATGATGTGCATCAAAATGGAATTTTGATACTACAGGCTCCGGAATAGGGACTTGCTTCTTGAAACCTTGTTGTGCCTCAAAACATTGATTTTGATGTTCCAAAATTAGGGCTTTCAAGGCACAAGCTCTGAAATCAGGTTCTAAGAGCACAATGTACATCAAAATTGCGTTTTGACGCTACCGACTCTGGAATTGGGACTTGTATCTTGAATCATTGTTGTGCCTCCAAACACTAATTTTTATGCTCCAAAAATGAGGCTTTTGAGATAAAACCTCCGAAATGAGGTTCTGAGAACACCATGTTTTTCAAAATTGTGTTTCGACGCTATCAGCTTGAGAATCGGGATTTGTGTCTTGAAACCTTATTGTGCCTTTAAACATTGATTTTGATGTTTTGAAACTAGATCTTCCAAGCCACACTCTCTGAAACAAGGTTCTAAGAGCATGATGTGCATCAAAACCCGTTTTGACATTACAGGTTCCGTAATAGGGACATGCGTCTTGAAAGTTTCTTGTGCCTCCAGACACCAATTTTGATGCTTCGAAACCGAATATTTTTAGGCATAAGCTCCAAAACAAGGATCTAAGAGAGTGTGCGTCAAACTCAAATTTTAATGCTACCGCCTCCATAATCAGGACTTGCATCTTGAAACGTTGTTTTGCCTCCAAACATCGATTTTGATGGTCCAAAACTGGGGCTTTTGAGGCACAATTTCTATAACAGGGTTCTAAGAGCACAATGTGCGTCGAAATTAAATATTGATGCTACTAGCTCTAGATTTGGGGTTTGCATGTTGAAACCTTATTGTGCCTCAAAACACTGATTTTGATGCTCCAAAATCAGGGCTTTTGGAGCACAAGCTTCAACATGACGTTCTAAGAGCACGACGTGCACCAAAATCAGATTTTGACGCTTTTGACTCTAGAATCGGGACTTGCATATTGAAACATTGTTGTGCCTCCAAACATTGATTTTGATGCTCTAAAACTAGGTCTTTCGAGGCACAAGCTCCGAAATGAGCTTCTAAGAGAATGATGTGCATCAAAATAGAATTTTTACGCTACAGGCTCCGGAATAGGGACTTGCTTCTTGAAACCTTGTTGTGCCTCAAAACATTGATTTTGATGTACCAAAATCAGGGCTTTCAAGGCACAAGCTCCGAAATGAGGTTCTAAGAGCACGATGTACATCAAAATTGTATTTTGATGCTACCAACTCTCAAATTGGAACTTGTGTCTTGAAACCTTGTTCTACCTCCAAGCACTAATTTTTATGCTCCAAAAATGAGGCTTTTGAGGGATGACCTCCGAAATGAGATTCTAAGAACACCATGTTTGTCAAAATCATGTTTTGATGCTATCAGCTTGAGTATCGGGACTTGTGTCTTGAAACATTGTTGTGCTTTTAAACATTGATTTTGATGCATGTCCGGAATAACGACTTGCATCTTGAAAGCTTGTTGTGCATCCAAATAACAATTTCGATGCTTCGAAACTGAAGATTTTGAGGCATAAGCTCCAAAACAAGGTTCAAAGAGCACGATGTACGTCAAAATCAATTTTTGATGATACCGGCTCCAGAATTAGGACTTGCATCTTGAAACCTTGTTGTGCCTCCAAACATCGATTTTAATGATCCAAAACTGGGACTTTTGAGGCACAATTTCTAAAACAGGGATCTCAGAGCACAATGTGCATCAAAATTGAATTTTGATGGTACTGGCTCTAGAATCGGGGCTTGCATCTTGAAACCTTGTTGTGCCTCAAAACACTAATTTTGATGCTCTGAAATCGAGAATTTTGAGGCACAAGCTTCGAAATGAGGTTCTAAGAGCACGATGTGCACCAAATTCAAATTTTGACGCTATTGACTCTAGAATCGGGACTTGCATCTTGAAACCTTGTTGTGCCTCCAAACATTGATTTTGATGAGCCAAAGATGGGTCTTTCAAGCCACAAGCTCCGAGCTTCTAAGAAAATGGTGTGTGTCCAAATGGAATTTCAATGCTACAGGCTCTGGAATAGGGACTTGCTTCTTGAAACCTTGTTGTGCCTCAAAACATTGATTTTATTGATCCAAAACAAGGGCTTTCAAGGGACAAGCTCAGAAATGAGGTTCTAAGAGCACGATGTACATCAAAGTTGCGTTTCGATGCTACCGACTCTGGAATTGTGACTTGTGTCTTGAAACCTTGTCGTGCCTCCAAAGACTAATTTTTATGCTCCAAAATCGAGGCTTTTCAGGCACGACCTCCAAAATGAGGTTCTAAGAACACCATGTTTGTCAAAATCGTGTTTTGACGCTATCAGCTTGAGAATCAGAACTTGTGTCTTGAAACCTTGTTGTGCCTTTAAACATTGATTTTGATGTTTTGAAACCGCAGCTTTCAAGCCACGTGCTTCGAAACGAGGTTCTAAGAGCACGATGTGCATCAAAATCACATTTTGACACTACAGGCTCCGGAATAGGGACTTGCATTTTCAAAGCCTGTTGTGCCTCCAAACACCAATTTCGATGTTTCGAAACCAAAGATTTTGATGCATAAGCTCCAAAACAAGCTTCTCTGAGCATGATGTGCGTCAAAATCAAATTTTAATGCTATCGGCTCTAGAATCAGGACTTGCATCTTGAAACCTTGTTGTGCCTCCAAACATCGATTTTGATGTTCCAAAACTGGGGGTTTTGAGGCAAAATTTCTAAACCAGGGTTCTAAGAGAACAATGTGCATCAAAATTGAATTTTGATGGTATTGGCTTTAGAATCGGGGATTGGATCTTAAAACCTTATTGTGCCTCAAAACACTGATTTTGATGCTCCGAAACCGGGGCTTTCGAAGCACAAGCTTCGAAATGAGGTTCTGGGAGCATGATGTGCGCTAAAATCAAATTTTAACGCTATTGACTCTAGAATCGGGACTTGCATCTTGAAACCTTGTTGTGCCTCTAAACATTGATTTTAATGCTCCAAAATTGGGTCTTTCGAGGCACAAGCTCCGAAATGAGCTTTTAAGAGAATGATGTGCGTCAAAATAGAATTTTGTAGCTACAAGCTCCAGAATAGGGACTTGCTTCTTGAAACCTTGTCGTGCCTCAAAACATTGATTTTCATGTTCCAAAATTAGGGATTTCAAGGCTCAAGCTCCGAAATGAGGTTCTAAGAGCACGATGTTCATCAACATTGTGTTTTGATGGTACCGACTCTGGAATGGGACTCGTGTCTTGAAACCTCTTTATGCCTCCATACAATAAGTTTTATGCTCTGAAATGAGATTCTAAGAACACCATGTTTTTCAAAATTATGTTTTGACGCCATCAGCTTGAAAATTGAGACTTGTGTCTTGAAACCTTGTTGTGCCTTTAAACATTGATTTTGATGTTTTTAAACTGCAGCTTTCGAGCCACACGCTCCGAAACAAGGTTCTAAGAGCATGCACGATGTGCATCAAAATCACATTTTAACACTACAGGCTTCGGAATAGGGACTTGCGTCTAGAAAGCTTGTTGTGCCTCCAAACACCAATTTTGATGCTTCGAAACTGAAGATTTTGAGGCATAATCTCCAAAACAAGGTTCTATGAGCACGATGTCTGTCAAAATCACGACTTGCATCTTGAAACGTTGTTGTGCCTCCAAACATCAATTTTGATGCTCCAAAACTGGGGCTTTTGAGGCACAATTTGTAAAATAGGGTTCTAAGAGCACAATGTTCATCAAAATTGAATTTTGATGCTACTGGCTCTAGAATCGGGGCTTACATTTTGAAACCTTGTTGTGCCTCAAAAAGCTGATTTTGATGCTCCAAAATCGGGCATTTCAAGGTACAAGCTACGAAATGAGGTTCTAAGAGCACGATGTACGACAAAATCAGATTTTGATGCTATTGACTCTAGAATCGGGACTTGAATCTTGAAACCTTGTTGTGCCTCCAAATATTTATTTTGATGCTCCAAAACTTGATCTTTTGAGGAAAAAGCTCCGAAAAAGCTCCAAATGATGTGCGTTAAAATTGAATTTTTATGCTATAGGCTCCGGAATAGGGACTTGCTTCTTGAAACCTTATTGTGCCTCAAAACATTGATTTTGATGTTCCAAAATCAGGTTCTAAGAGCTCCAAAATGAGGTTCTAAGAGCATGATGTACATGAAAATTGCGTTTTGACGTTTTCGACTCTTGAATTGGGACTTGTGTCTTGAAACCTTGTTGTGCCTCCAAACACCATGTTTGTAAAAATCGTGTTTCGACGCTATCAGCTTGAGAATCGGGACTTGTGTCTTGAAACCTTGTTGCGCTTTAAACATTGCTTTTGATGTTTGGAAACTAGAGCTTTCGAGCCACACGCTCCAAAACGAGGTTCTAAGAGCACGATGTGCATCAAAATCATGTTTTGACACTAAAGGCTCCAAAATAGGGAGTGGAATCTTGAAAGGTTGTTGTGCCTCCAGACACCAATTTTGATACTTCAAAACCGAAGATTTTGAGGCATAAGCTCCAAAAAAAGGTTCTAAGAGCACGATGTGCATCAAAATCAAATTTTGACGCTACTGGCTCCAGAATTAGGACTTGCATCTTGAAACAATGTTGTGCCTCCAAACATCAATTTTGATGCTCCAAAATTGGGGCTTTTGAGGCACAATTTCTAAAACAGGGTTCTAAGAGCACAATTTGCATCAAAGTTGAATTTTGATGCTACTCGCTCTAGAATCGGTGCTTGCATCTTGAAACCTTGTTTTGCCTCAAAACATTTATTTTGATTCTCCGAAATCGGGGCTTTCAAGGCACAAGCTTTGAAATGAGGTTCTAAGAGCACGATGTGCACCAAAATCAGATTTTCACGCTATTGACTCTAGAATTGACACTTACATCTTCAAACATTGTTGTGCCTCCACACATTGATTTTGATGCTCCAAAACTAGGTCTTTCGAGGCACAAGCTCTGAAATGAGCTTCTAAGAGAATGATGTGTGTGAAAATGGAATTTTGACGCTACAGGCTCCGGAATAGGGACTTGCTTCTTGAAACCTTGTTGTGCCTCAAAACATTGATTTTGATGTTCCAAAATCAGGGCTTTCAAGGCACAAACACTGAAATTAGGTTCTAAGAGCACGATGTACATCAAAATTGCGTTTTGACACTACCGACTTTGGAAATGGGACTTGTGTCTTGAAACCTTGTGCCTCAAAACACTAATTTTTATGCTCCAAAAATGAGGCTTTTGGGGCAGAACCTCCGAAATGAGGTTCTGAGAACACCATATTTTTCAAAATTGTGTTTCGACGCTCTCAGCTTGAGAATCGGGACTTGTGTCTTGAAACATTATTGTGCCTTTAAACATTGATTTTGATGTTTTGAAACTAGAGCTTCCAAGGCACACGCTCGAAAAGGAGGTTCTAAGAGCACAATGTGCATCAATATTGAATTTTGATGCTACTGGCTCTAGAATTGAGGCTTGCATCTTGAAACCTTGTTGTGCCTCAAAACATTGATTTTGATGTTCTGAAACTGGTTCTTTCAAGGAACAAGCTTTGAAATGAGGTTTTAAGAGCACAATGTGCATCAATATTGAATTTCGACGCTAGAAGCTCCAGAATAGGGACTTGCTTCTTGAAACCTTATTGTGCCCCAAAACATTGATTTTGATGTTCCAAAATCAGGGCTTTCAAGGCATAAGCTTCGAAATGAGGTTCTAAGAGCACAATGTACATCAAAATTGCGTTTTGACCCTACCGACTCTAGAATTGGGACTTGTGTCTTGAAACCTTGTTGTGCCTCCAAACACTAACTTTTATGCTCCAAAAATGTGGCTTTTGAGGCACAACCTCCAAAATGAGGTTCTAAGAACACCATGTTTGTCAAAATCATGTTTTGATGCTATCAGCTTGAGAATCGAGACTCGTGACTTGAAACCTTGTTGTGCCTTTAAACATTGCTTTTGATTGTTTGAAACTGGAGCTTTCGAGCCACATGCTCTGAAATGAGGTTCTAAGAGCACGATGTGCATCAAAATCATGTTTTGACACTACAGGCTTTGGAATGGGCACTTGCGTCTTGA
The DNA here is from genome assembly GCF_030272615.1 of Cryptomeria japonica. NCBI lineage: Eukaryota > Viridiplantae > Streptophyta > Pinopsida > Cupressales > Cupressaceae > Cryptomeria > Cryptomeria japonica. The sequence continues at coordinate 19,699 of NW_026729309.1, forward strand.
AAGCTTGTTGTGCCTCCAGACACCAATTTTGATGCTTTGAAACCAAACATTTTTAGGCATAAGCTCCAAAACAAGGTTCTAAGAGCACGATGTGTGTCAAACTCAAATTTTAACACTACCGGCTCCATAATCAGGACTTGCATCTTGAAACCTTGTTGTGCCTCCAAATATCGATTTTGATGCTCCAAAACTGAGGATTTTGAGGCACAATTTCTATAACAGGGTTTTAAGAGCACAATGTGCATCAAAATTTAATTTTGATGCTACTGGCTCTATTATCGGGGCTTGCATCTTGAAACCTTGTTATGCCTCAAAAAACTGATTTTGATGCTCCGAAACCAGGGCTTTTGAGGCACAAGCTTTGAAATAAGGTTCTAAGAGAAAGATGTCTACCAAAATTAGATTTTGACGCTATTGAATCTAGAATCGAGACTTGCATATTCAAACCTTGTTGTGACTCCAAACATTGATTTTGATGCTTCAAAATTGGGTCTTTCGAGGCACAAGCTCTGAAATGAGCTTCTAAGAGAATGATGTGCGTCAAAATTGAATTTTGACGCTACAGGCTCCGGAATAGGGACTTGCTTCTTCAAATCTTTTTGTGCCTTAAAACATTGATTTTGATGTTCACAAATCAGGGCTTTCAAGGCACAAGCTCCGAAATGAGGTTCTAAGAGCATGATGTACATAAAAATTGCATTTTGATGCTACCCACTGTGGAATTGGGACTTGTGTCTTGAAACCTTGTTGTGCCTGCAAACACTAATTTTTATGCTCCAAAAACGCGGCTTTTGAAGCACAACCTCCGAAATGAGGATCTAACAACACCATGTTTGTAAAAATTGTGTTTCGACGCTATCAACTTGAGAATCGGGACTCGTTTCTTGAAATGATGTGCGTCAAAATCTAATTTTGATGCTACAGGCTACGGAATAGGGACTTGCTACTTGAAACCTTGTTGTGCCTCAAAACATTGATTTTGATGTTCCAAAATCAAGACTTTCAAGGCACAAGCTCCGAAATGAGGTTCTAAAAGCACGATATACATCAAAATTGCGTTTTGACGCTACCGACTCTGTAATTGGACTTGTGTCTTGAAATCTCTTTGTGCCTCCAAACACTAATTTTTATGCTCCAAAAAGGAGGCTTTTGAGGCACGATCTCCGAAATGACGTTCTAAGAACACCATGTTTGTCAAAATCGTCTTTTGACGCTATCAGCGTGAGAATCGGGACTTGTGTCTTGAAACCTTGTTTTCCCTTTAAACATTGATTTTAATGTCTTGAATCTGGAGCTTTCGAGCCACATGCTCAAAAATAAGGTTCTAAGAGTGAGATGTGCATCAAAATCACGTTTAGAAACTACAGGGTCCGGAATATGGACTTGCATCTTGAAAGCTTGTTGTGCCTCCAAACACCAATTTTGATGCTTTGAAACCGAAGATTTTGAGGCATAAGTTCCAAAACAAGGTTCTAAGAATTAGGACTTGCATCTTGAAACCTTGTTGTGCGTCAAACCACTAGTTTTGATGCTCCGAAACAGGGACTTTTGAGGCACAAGCTTCGAAATGTGGTTTTGAGAGCACGACGTGCACCAAAATAAGATTTTGACACTATCAGCTTGAGAATCGGGACTTGTGTTTTGAAACCTTGTTGTGCCTTTAAAGATTGATTTCGATGTTTTGAAACTTGAGCTTTCAAGCCACATGCTTTGAAATGAGTTTCTAAGAGCACGATGTGCGTCAAAATTATGTTCTGACACTACAGGTTCCAAAATAGGGACTTGCGTCTTGAAAACTTATTGTGCCTCCAAACACCAATTTTGATGATTCTAAACCAAAGATTTTGAGGCATAAGTTCTAAAACAAGGTTCTAGGAGCACGATGTGTGTCCAAATCAAATTTCGACACTACCAGCTCCAGAATCAGGACTTGCCTCCAAACATCGATTTTGATGCTCCAAAATTGGGGCTTTTGAGGCACAATTTCTAAAACAGGGTTCTAAGAGCTCAATGTGCATCAAAATTGAATTTTGATGCTACTGGCTGTAGAATCAGGGCTTGCATCTTGAAACCTTGTTGTCTCTCAAAACACTAATTTTGATGCTCCAAAACAGGAGCTTTTGAGGCACAAGCTTCGAAATCAGGTTCGAATAGCACGATGTGGAGCAAAATTAGATTTTGATGCTATTGACTCTAGAATCGGAACTTGCATCTTGAAACCTTGTTGTGCCTCCAAACATTGATTTTGAAGCTCCAAAACTAGGTCTTTTGAGGCACAAGCTCCGAAATGAGCTTCTAAGAGAATGATGTGCGTCAAAATGGAATTTTGACGCTACAGGCTCTAGAATAGGGAATTGCTTCTTGAAACCTTGTTGTCCCTCAAAACATTGATTTTGATGTACAGGCTCTGGAATAGGGAAATGAGCTTTTTGTGGCACAACATTCGAAATGAGGTTCTAAAACACGATGTTTGTCAAAATAGTTCTTTGACACTATTTTGATGCTACTGGCTCTAGAATCGAGGCTTGCATTTTGAAGCCTTGTTGTGCCTTCAAACATTGATTTTGATGCTAAAAAACTGGTTCTTTCGAGGCACAAGCTCCGAAATGAACTTCTAAGACAATGATGCGCGTCAAAATAGAATTTTGATGCTACAGGCTCCGGAATTTTGACGCTACAGGATCCAGAATAGGGGCTTGTGTTTTGACGCTATCAGCTTGAGAATCTGGATATGTGTCTTGAAACCTTATTGTACCTTTAAACATTGATTTTGATGTTTTGAAACTGGAGCTTTCGAGCCACACACTCTCCAAAACGAGGTTCTAAGAGCAGGAATTGCATCAAAATCAGGTTTTGACACTACAGGCTCCAGAATAGGGACTTGCGTCTTGAAAGATTGTTGTGCCTCCAAACACAAATTTTGAGGCTTAACCTCCAAAACAAGGTTCTAAGAGCACAATGTGTGTCAAAATCAAATTTGGATGCTACCAGCTCCAGAATCAGGATTTGCATCTTGATACATTATTATGCCTCCAAACATCAGTTTTGAAGCTCCAAAACTGGTGCTAACAATTTCTAAAACATTGTTAGCACAATGTGCATCAAAATTGAATTTTTATGCTACTGGTTGTAAAATCGGGGCTTGCATCTTGAAACCTTGTTTTGCCTCAAAACACTGATTTTAACGCCAAAATCAGATTTTAACGCTATTGACTCTAAGATCACTATGTGCGACAAAATCAGAATTTAACGCTATTGACTCTAGAATCGGGACTTGCATCTTGAAACCTTGTTGTGTCTCCAAACATTGATTTTGATGCTCCAAAACTGGGTGTTTCAAGGCACAAGCTCTGAAATGAGCTTCAAAGAGAATGCTATGCGTCAAAATTCCATTTTGACCCTACAGGCTCCGTAATAGGGACTTGCTTCTTGAAACCTTGTTGTTCCTCCAAACACTGATTTTGATTTTCCAAAATTAGGATTTTCAAGGCACAAGCTCCGAAATGAGGTTCTAACAGCATGTTGTACATCAAAATTGCGTTTTGACGCTACGGACTATGGAATTGGGACTTGTGTTTTGAAACATTGTTGTGCCTCCAAACATTAATTTTTATGCTCCAAAAATGAGGCTTTTGAGACACAACCTCCGAAATCAGGTTCTAAGAATAGCATGTTTGTCAAAATCGTGGTTTCACGCTATCAGCTTGAGAATTGGGACCTGTGTCTTGAAACCTTGTTTTGCCTTTAAACATTGATTTTGATGTTTTGAAACTGGAGCTTTCGAGCCATACGCTCCGAAATGAGGTTTTAAGAACACAATGTGCATCAAAATCATGTTTTGACACTACAATCTCTGGAATAGGGACTTGCATCTTGAAAATGTGTTGTGCCTCCACACACCAATTTTGAGGCATAAGCTCCAAAACAAGGTTCCAAGAGCATGATGGGCGTCAAAATCCAATTTTGACGCTACCGGCTCCAAAATTGGGACTTGCATCTTGAAACCTTGTTGTGCCTCCAAACATCGATTTTGATGCTCCAAAACTTGGGCTTTTGAGGCACAATTTCTAAAACAGGGTTCGAAGAGCACAATGTGCATCAAAATTGAATTTTGATGCTACTAGCTCTAGAATTGGGGCTTGCATCTTGAAACCTTGTTGTGCCTCAAAACACTGATTTTGATGCTCCGAAACTGGGGATTTCGAGGCACAAGCTTCGAAATGAGGTTCTAAGAGCAGGATGTGCGCCAAATTCATATTTTGACACTATTGACTCTAGAATCGGGACTTGCATCTTGAAACCTTGTTGTGCCTCCAAACCTTGATTTTGATGCTCCAAAACTAGGTATTTCGAGGCACAAGGTCGAAATGAGCTTCTAAGAGAATGATGTGCATCAAAATTGAATTTTGATGCTACAGGCTCCGGAATAAGGACTTGCTTCTTGAAACCTTATTGTGCCTGAAACATTGATTTTGATGTTCCAAAATCAGGGCTTTCAAGGCACGAGCTCCGAAATAGGGACTTTGGAATAGGGACTTGCGTCTTGACAGCTTGGTGTGCCTCCACACACCAATTTTGATGCTTCGAAACCGAAGATTTTGAGGCATAAGCTCCAAAACAAGGTTCCAAGAGCACGATCTGCATCAAAATCAAATTTTGATGCTACCGGCTAGAAAATCAGTACTTGCATCTTGAAACCTTGTTGTGCCTCCAAACATCGATTTTGATGCTCGAAAATTTGTGCTTTTGAGGCAGAATTTCTAAAACAGTGTTCAAAGAGCACAATGTGCATCAAAATTGAATTTCGATGCTATTGCCTCTAGAATAGGGGCTTACATCTTGAAACCTTGTTGTGCCACAAAAGACTGATTTTGATGCATCGAAACCGAGGCTTTCGAGGCACAAGCTCCAAAACAAGGTTCTAAGAGCATGATGTGTGTCAAAATCAAATTTGGACGCTAGCGGCTCCAGAATCAAGACTTGCTTCTTGAAACCTTGTTATGCCTCCAAACATCGGTTTTGAAGCTCCAAAACTAGGGCTTTTGAGGCACAATTTCTAAAACAGGGTTCTAAGAGCACAATGTGCCTCAAAACATTGATTTTGATGTTCCAAAATCAGGGCTTTCAAGGCACAAGCTCTGAAATGAGGTAGCACGATGTACATCAAAATTGTGTTTTGATGCTACCAACTGTGGAATTGGGACTTGTGTCTTGAAACCTTGTTGTGCCTCCAAACACTAATTTTTATACTCCAAAAATGAGGCTTTTGAGGCACAACCTCAGAAATGAGGTTCTAAGAACACCATGTTTGTCAAAATCGTGTTTTGACGCTATCAGCTTGAGAATCGAGACTCGTGACTTGAAACGTTGTTGTGCCTTTAAACATTGCTTTTGATGTTTTGAAACTGGAGCTTTCGAGCCAAACGCTCTGAAACGAGGTTCGAAGAGTACGATGTGCATCAAAATCATGTTTTGACACTGTCAAGCTCTGAAATAGGGAGTTGCATCTTGAAAGCTTGTTGTGCCTCCAGACACCAATTTTGATGCTTCCTAACTGAAGATTTTGAGGCATAAGCTCCAAAACAAGGTTCTAAGAGCACGATGTGCGTTAAAATAAAATTTTGACACTACCGGCTCTAGAATCAGGACTTGCATCTTGAAACCTTGTTGTGTCTCCAAACATCGATTTTGATGCTCCAAAGTTGGGGCTTTTGAGGCACAATTTTTAAAACAGGGTTCTAAGAGCACAATGTGCATCAAAATTGAATTTTGATGCTACTTGCTCTAGAATTGGAGCTTGCATCTTGAAACCTTGTTGTGACTCAAAACACAAATTTGGATGCTCCAAAACCAAGGCTTTCAAGGCACACGCTTTGAAATGAGATTCTAAGAGCATGATGTACGCTAAAATAAGATTTTGACGCTATTTACTCTAGAATCGCGACTTGCACAAAAATCAGATTTTCACGCTATTGACTCTAGAATTGACACTTACATCTTCAAACATTGTTGTGCCTCCACACATTGAATTTGATGCTCCAAAATTGGGTCTTTCAAGGCACAAGCTTTGAAATGAGCTTCTAAGAGAATGATGTGCGTCAAAATTGAATTTTGATGATACAGGCTCTGGAATAGGACTTGCTTCTTGAAACCTTATTGTGCCTGAAAACATTGATTTTGATGTTCCAAAATCAGGGCTTTCAAGGCAAGAGCTCCGAAATGAGGTTCTAAGACCACGATGTACATCAAAATTGCGTTTTGACATTACCCACTCTGGAATTGGGACCTGTGTCTTGAAATATTGTTGTGCCTCCAAACTCTAATTTTTATGCTCCAAAAATGAGGCTTTTGAGGCACACCATCCGAAACGAGGTTTTAAGAACACCATGTTTGTCAAAATAATGTTTTGACACCATCAGCTTGAGAATCGGGACGTGTTTCATGAAAACTTGTTGCTCCTTTAAACATTGATTTTGATGTTTTGAAACTTGAGCTTTCAAGCCACACGCTCCGAAATGAGGTTCTAAGAGTACGATGTGCATCAAAATTACGTTTTGACACTACAGGCTTTGGAATAGGGACTCGCATCTTTAAATCTTGTTGTGCCTCCAAACACCAGTTTTGATGTTTTGACACTGGAGCTTTCGAGCCACACTCTCCGAAATGAGGTTCTAAGAGAACGATGTGCTTCAAAATCATGTTTTCGCACTATAGGCTCTGGAATAGGGACTTGCGTCTTGATAGCTTATTGTGCCTCCACACACCAATTTCGATGCTTCGAAACTGAAGATTTTGAGGCATAAGCTCCAAAACAAGGTTCCAAGAGCACGCTTTGCATCAAAATCAAATTTTGACACTACAGGCTCCAAAATCAGTAATTGCATCTTGAAACCTTGTTGTGCTTCAAAAGACTGATTTTGTTGCTCTGAAACCAGGGCTTTCAAGGCACAAGCTTCGAAATGATGTTCTAAGAGCATGATGGGCAGTAAAATCAGATTTTGATGCTATTGACTCTACAATAGGGACATGCATTTTGAAACCTTGTTGTGCCTTCAAACATTGATTTTGATGCTCCAAAACTAGGTCTTTCAAGGCACAAGCTCCGAAATGAACTTCTAAGAGAATGATGCGAGTCAAAATGGAATTTTGATGCTATAGGCTCCGGAATAGGGGCTCGTGTTTTGACGCTATCAGCTTGAGAATCTGGACATGTGTCTTGAAACCCTATTGTACCTTTAAACATTGATTTTGATGTTTTGAAACTGGAGCTTTCAAGCCACATGCTCGGAAATGAGGTTCTAAGAGCATGACTTGCATCAAAATCACGTTTTGACACTACAGGCTCCGGAATACGGACTTGCGTCTTGAAAGATTGTTGTGCCTCCAAACACCAATTTTGATGCTTCGAAACCGTTGACGCATAAGCTCCAAAACAAGGTTCTAAGAGCATGATGTGTGTCAAAATCAAATTTGGATGCTACAAGCTCCAGAATCAAGATTTGCATATTGAAACCTTGTTATGCCTCCAAACATCGGTTTTGAAGCTCCAAAACCGGTTTTGATGCTCCAAAACTAGGGCTTTTGAGGCACAATTTCTAAAACAGGGTTCTAAGAGCACAATGTGCATCAAAATTCAATTTTGATGCTACTGGCTGTAGAATCGGAGCTTGCATCTTGAAACCTTGTTGTGCCTCAAAACACTGGTTTTGATGCTCTAAAAAAGGGGATTTTGAGGCACAAGCTTCGAAATGAGGTTCTAAGAGCAGGATGTGCGCCAAATTCAGATTTTGACGCTATTGACTCTAGAATAGGGATTTGCATCTTGAAACCTTGTTGTGTCTCCAAACCTTGATATTGATGCTCCAAAACTAGCTCTTTCGAGGCATAAGCTCTGAAATGAGCTTCTAAGAGAATGATGTGCGTCAAAATTGAATTTTGATTCTATAGGCTCCGGAATAGGGACTTGCTTATTGAAAGCTTATTGTGCCTGAAAACATTGATTTTGATGTTCGAAAATCAGTGCTTTCAAGGCACGAGCTCTGAAATGAGGTTCTAAGACCACGATGTACATCAAAATTGCGTTTTGACATTACCCACTCTGGAATTGGGACTTATGTCATGAAATATTGTTGTGCCTCCAAACTCTAATTTTTATGCTCCAAAAACGAGGCTTTTGAGGCACAACCTCTGAAATGAGGTTCTAAGAACACCATGTTTGTCAAAATCGTGTTTTGACACCATCAGCTTGAGAATCAGGATTTGTTTCGTGAAAACTTGTTATTCCTTTAAACATTGATTTTGATGTTTTGAAACTTGAGCTTCAAAATCATGAGGTTCTAAGAGCACGATGTGAATCAAAATCATGTTTTGACACTACAGGCTCTGGAATAGGGACTTGCATCTTGAAAGCTTGTTGTGTCTCCAAACACCTGTTTTGATGTTTTGACACTGGAGCTTTCGAGCCACACTCTCCGAAATGAGGTTCTAAGAGAACGATGTGCATCAAAATCATGTTTTCACACTACAGGCTCCGGAATAGGGACTTGCGTCTTGACAGCTTGTTGTGCCTCCACACACCAATATCGATGCTTCGAAACCAAGGATTTTGAGGCATAAGCTCCAAAACAAGGTTCCAAGAGCACAATCTGCATCAAAATCAAATTTTGACGCTACCGGCTCCAAAATCAATACTTGGATCTTGAAACCTTGTTGTGCCTCCAAACATCGATTTTGATGCTCCAAAACTTGTGCTTTTGAGGCAGAATTTCTAAAACAGTGTTCGAAGAGCACAATGTGCTTCAAAATTGAATTTTGATGCTATTGCCTCTAGAAAAGGGTCTTGCATCTTGAAACCTTGTTGTGCCTCAAAAGACTGATTTTGATGCTCTGAAACCAGGGCTTTCGAGGCACAAACTTCGAAATGATGTTTTAAGAGCACGATGGCCACCAAAATCAGATTTTGATGGTATTGACTCTAGAATCGGGACTTGCATCTTGAAACCTTGTTGTGCCTTTAAACATTGATTTTGATGCTCCAAAACTGGGTCTTTTGAGGCACAAGCTGAATGAACTTCTAAGAGATTGATGCGCGTCAAAATGGAATTTTGACGCTACAGGCTCCGGAATAGGGACTTGCTTCTTGAAACCTTCTTGTGCCTCAAAACATTGATTTTAATGTTCCAAAATCAAGGCTTTCAAGGCACAAACTCCGAAATGAGGTTCTACGAACACCATGTTTGTCAAAATCGTCTTTTGATGCTATCAACTTGAGAATCAAGACATGTTTCTTGAAACCTTATTGTACCTTTAAACATTTATTTTGATGTTTGGAACTGGAGCTTTCGAGCCACATGCTCTGAAATGAGGTTCTAAGAGCACGACTTTCATCAAAATCACGTTTTGACACTACAGGCTCCGGAATAGGGACTTGCATCTTGAAAGATTGTTGTGCCTCCAAACACCAATTTTGATGCTTTGAAACCGAAGATTTTGAGGCATAAGCTCCAAAACAAGGTTCTAAGAGCATGATGTGAGTGAAAATCAAATTCGGATGCTAGCGGCTCCAGAATCAGGACTTGCATCTTGGACCTTGTTATGCCTCCAAACATCGGTTTTTGAAGTTCCAAGACTAGGGCTTTTGAGAAACAATTTCTAAAACAGGGTTGTAAGAGCACAATGTGCATCAAAATTGAATTTTGATGCTACTGGTTGTAGAATTGGGGCTTGCATCCTAAAACCTTATTGTGCCTGGGAAACATCGATTTTGATGCTCCAAAACTGGGGCTTTTGAGGCACAATTACTAAAATAGGGTTCTGAGAACACCATGTTTTTCAAAATTGGATTTTGATGCTACTGACACTAGAATCAGGGCTTGCATCTTGAAACTCTGTTGTGCCTCAAAACATTTATTTTAATGCTCTGAAACTGGGGGCTTTCGAGGCACAAGCTTCGAAATGAGGTTCTAAGAGCACAATGTGCACCAAAATCATATGTTGACTCTATTGAGTCTAGAAACCGGAATATCTTGTTGTGCCTCCAAACATTGATTTTGATGCTCCAAAACTGGGTCTTTTGAGGCACAAGCTCCAAAATGAGCTTCTTAAAGAATGATGTGCATCAAAATGGAATTTTAACTCTACAAGCTCTGGATTAGGGACTTGCTTCCTGAAACCTTGTTGTGCCTGAAAACATTGATTTTGATGTTTCCAAATGAGGGCTTCCAAGGCACAAACTTCGAAATGAGGTTCTAAGAGCACGATGTACATCAAAATTACGTTTTGACGCTACCGACTCTGAAATTTGGACTTGTGTCTTGAAACCTTGTTGTGCCTCCAAACACTAATTTTTATACTCCAAAAATGAGGCTTTTATGAAACGACCTCCGAAATGAGGTTCTAAGAATGCCGTGTTTGTGAAAATCGTGTTTTGACGCCATCATCTTGAGAATCAGGACTTGTGTCTTGAAACCTTGTTGTGCCTTTAAACATTGATTTTGATGTTTTGAAACTGGAGCTTTCGAGCCACATGCTCCGAAATGAGGTTATAAGAGCATGATGTGCATCAAAATCACGTTCTAAAACTACAGGCTCCAAGATAATGACTTGCATCTTGAAAGCTTGTTGTGCCTCCAACCACCAATTTCAATGCTTCGAAACCGAAGATTTTGAACCATAAGCTCCAAAACAAGGTTCTAAGAGCACGATGTGTGTCAAAATCAAATTTTGATGCTACTGGCTCCAGAATCAGGACTTCCATCTTGAAACCTTGTTGTGCCTCCAAACATTGATTTTGATGCTACAAAAATAGGGCTTTTGAGGCAAAATTTCTAAAACGGGGTTCTAAGAGCACAATGTGCATCAAAATTGAATTTTGATGCTACTAGCTCTAGAAAAACCTTGTTGTGCCTCAAAACACTGATTTTGATGTTTTGAAACCGGGGGTTTCCGGGCACAAACTTCGAAATGAGGTTCTAAGAGCAAGATGTGTGCCAAAATCAGATTTTGACGCTATTGACTCTAGAATCGGGAATTGCATCTTGAAACCTTATTTTGCCTCCAAACATTGATTTTGATGCTCCAAAACTGGTTCATTCGAGGCACAAGCTCCGAAATTAGCTTCTTAGAGAATGATGTGCTTCAAAATGGAATTTTGACGCTATGGGCTCCAGAATAGGAACCAACTTCTTGAAACCTTGTTGTGCCTCAAAACACTGATTTTGATGCTCTGAAACCGAGGCTTTCGAGGCAGAAGCTTTAAAATGAGGTCCTTCAAACCTTGTTGTGCCTCCAAACATTGATTTTGATAATCCAAAACTGGGTCTTTCGAGGCAGAAGCTCTGAAATTAGCCTCTAAGAGAATGATGTGCATCAAAATTCCATTTTGATGCTACAGGCTCTGGAATAGGGACTTTCTTCTAGAAACCTTGTTGTGCCTCAAAACATTGATTTTGATGTTCCAAAATCAGGGCTTTCAAGGCACAAGCTTCGAAATGAGGTTCTAAGAGCACGATGTACATCAAAACATATATTTTGATGCTTGCATGTTGAAACTTTGTTGTGCCTCAAAACATATATTTTGATGCTCTGAAATTAGGGCTTTCGAAGAACAAGCTTCAACATGAGGTTCTAAGAGGATGATGTGCACCAAAATCAGATTTTGACGCTTTTGACTCTAGAATCGGGACTTGCATCTTGAAACCTTGTTGTGCCTCCAAACATTGATTTTGATGCTCCAAAACTGGGTCTTTCGAGGCACAAGCTCCGAAAATGAGCTTCTAAGAGAATGATGTGCATCAAAATGGAACGTTGATGCTAAAGGCTCCGGAATAGGGACTTGCTTCTTGAAACCTTGTTGTGCCTCAAAACATTGATTTTGATGTTCCAAAATCAGGGCTTTCAAAGCACAAGCTCTGAAATGAGGTTCTAAGAGCACGATGTACATCAAAATTGCGTTTTGACACTACCGACTCTGGAATTGGGACTTGTATCTTGAAACATTGTTGTGCCTCCAAACACTAATTTTTATGCTCCAAAATCAAGGCTTTTGAGGTAAAACCTCCGAAATGAGGTTCTGAGAACACCATGTTTTTCAAAATTGTTTTTCAAAATTGTGTTTCAAAATGAGGTTCTGAGAACACCATGTTTTTGATGTTTTGAAACAGGATCTTCCAAGCCACACTCTCCGAAACAAGGTTCTAAGAGCATGATGTGCATCAAAACCCGTTTTGACATTACAGGTTCGATGTGCCCCAAAATCAGATTTTGACTCTATTGACTTTAGAATCAAGACTTGTATCTTGAAACCCTGTTGTGCCTCCAAACATTGATTTTGATGCTCCAAAACTGGGTATTTCAAGGCACAAGCTCCGAAATGAGCTTCTAAGAGAATGATGTGTGTCAAAATGGAATTTTGACAATACAGGCTCCGAAATAGAGACATGCTTCTTGAAACCTTATTGTGCCTCAAAACATTGATTTTGATGTTCCAAAATCAGGGCTTTGAAGGCACAAGCTTCAAAATGACGTTCTACGAGCATGATGTACATCAAAATTGCGTTTTGATGCTACCGAGTCTGGAATTTGGATTTGCGTCTTGAAAGCTTGTTGTGCCTCCAAACACCAATTTTGATTCTTCAAAACCAAAGATTTTAAGGCATAAGCTCCAAAACAAGGTTCTAAGAGCACGATGTGCGGCAAAATCAAATTTTGACGCTACCGGCTCCAGAATCAGGACTTGCATCTTCAAACCTTGTTGTGCCTCCAAACATCAATTTTGATGCTCCAAAGTTGGGGCTTTTGAGGCACAATTTCTAAAACAAGAATCTAAGAGCACAATGTGCATCAAAATTGAATTTTGATGCTACTAGCTCTAGAATCGGACTTGCATCTTGAAACCTTGTTGTGCCTCAAAACACAAATTTGGATACTCCAATACTTGGGCTTTCGAGCCACAAGCTTTGAAATGAGGTTCTAAGAGCACGATGTACGCCAAAATCAGATTTTGACGCTATTGACTCTAGAATCAGGACTTGCACCAAAATCAGATTTTCACGCTATTAACTCTAGAATTGAAACTCCACACATTGATTTTGATGCTCCAAAACTAGGTCTTTCGAAACACAAGCTCTGAAATGAGCTTCTAAGAGAATGATGTTCGTTAAAATTGAATTTTGATGCTACAGGCTCCGGAATAGGGACTTGCTTCTTGAAACCTTATTGTGCCTGAAAACATTAATTTTGATGTTCCAAAATCAGGGCTTTCAAGGCACAAGCTCCGAAATGAGGTTCTAGGACCACGATGTATATGAAAACCTTATTGTGCCTGAAAACATTAATTTTTATCCTCCAAAAATGAGGCTTTTGAGGCACAAACTCCAAAATGAGGTTCTAAGAACACCATGTTTGTTAAAATTGTGTTTTGATGCTATCAGCTTGAGAATCGGGACTTGTGTCTTGAAACCTTGTTGTGCCTTTAAACATTGATTTTGATGTTTTGAAACTGGAGCTTTTGAGCCACACGCTCTGAAAATTGGGTCTAAGAGCACGATGTGTATCAAAATCACATTTTGACACTACAGGCTCTAGAATAGGGACATGCATCTTGAAAGCATGTTGTGCGTCCAAACACCAATTTCGATGCTTTGAAACCAAAGATTTAGAGGCATCAGCTCCAAAACTTGAATCCTTGTTTTGCCTCCAACGACGATTTTGATGCTCCAAAACTGGGGCTTTTGAGGCACAATTTCTAAAACAGGGTTCTAAGAGCACAATGTGCATCAAAATTGAATTTTGATGCTAATGGCTCTAGATTCGGGGATTGCATGTTGAAACCTCGTTGTGCCTCAAAACATTGATTTTGATGCTCCGAAATCAGGACTTTCGAAGCACAAGCTTCAAAATGAGGTTCTAAGAGCATGATGTGCACCAAACTCAGATTTTGACGCTTTTGACACTAGAATCAGGACTTGCATCTTGAAACCTTGTTGTACCTCCAAACATTGATTTTGATGCTCCAAAACTGGGTCTTTCGAGGCACAAGCTCCGAAATGAGCTTCTAGAGAATGATGTGCATCAAAATGGAATTTTGACGCTACAAGCTCCGGAATAGGGACTTGCTTCTTGAAACCTTGTTGTGCCTCAAAACATTGATTTTGATGTACCAAAATCAGGGCTTTCAAGGCATAAGCTCTGAAATGAGGTTCTAAGAGCACGATGTACATGAAAATTGTATTTTGCTGCTACCGACTCTCAAATTGGGACTTGTGTCTTGAAACCTTGTTCTGCCTCCAAGCATTAATTTTTATGCTCCAAAAATGAGGCTTTTGTGGGACGACCTCCGAAATGAGGTTCTAAGAACACCATGTTTGTCAAAATCATGTTTTGACACTATTAGCTTGAGAATCGGGACTTGAGTCTTGAAATCTTGTTGTGCTTTTAAACATTGATTTTAATGTTTTGAAACTAGAGCTTACGAGCCACACGCTCTGAAATGAGGTTCTAAGAGCACAATGTGCATCAAAATCACATTTTGACACTACAGGCTCCGGAATAGGGACTTGCGTCTTAAAAGCTTCTTGTGCGTCCAAATGCCAATTTCGATGCTTTGAAACTGAAGATTTTGAGGCATAAGCTCCAAAACAAGGGCTTTCAAGGGACAAGCTCCGAAATGAGGTTCTAAGAGCATGATGTACATCAAAATTGCATTTTGATGCTACCGACTTTGGAATTGTGACTTGTGTCTTGAAACCTTGTTGTGCCTCTAAAGACTAATTTCTGTGCTCGAAAAATGAGGCTTTTGAGGGACGACCTCCGAAATGAGGTTCTAAGAACACCATGTTTGTCAAAATCATGTTTTGACGCTATCAGCTTGAGAATCGGAACTTGTGTCTAGAAACCTTGTTGTGCCTTTAAACATTGATTTTGATCTTTTGAAACTGTAGCTTTCAAGCCACATGCTTCGAAACGAGGTTCTAAGAGCACGATGTGCACCAAAATCATGTTTTGACACTGCAGGCTCTGGAATAGAGAGTTGCATCTTGAAAGCTTGTTGTGCCTCCAAACACCAATTTCGATGCTTGAAAACCAAAGATTTTGATGCATAAGCTCCAAAACAAGGTTCTCTGAGCACGATGTGCGTTAAAATCAAATTTTAATGCTACTGGCTCTAGAATCAGGACTTGCATCTTGAAACCTTGTTGTGGCTCCAAACATCGATTTTGATGCTCCAAAGCTGGGGCTTTTGAGGCACATTTTCTAAACCAGGGTTCTAAGAGAACAATGTGCATCAAAATTGAATTTTGATGCTATTGGCTCTAGAATCGGGGCTTGGATCTTGAAAGCTTGTTGTGCCTCAAAACACTGATTTTAATGCTCCGAAACATAGGCTTTCGAGGCACAAGCTTTGAAATGAGGTTCTAAGAGCATGATATGCGCCAAACTCAGATTTTAACTCTATTGACTCTAGAATCGAGACTTGCATCTTGAAACCTTGTTTTGCCTCTAAACATTGATTTTGATGCTCCAAAATGAGCTTTTAAGAGAATGATGTGCGTCAAAATAGAATTTTGACCCTACAAGCTCCAGAATAGGCACTTGATTCTTGAAACCTTGTCGTGCCTCAAAACATTGATTTTGATGTTCTAAAATCAGGGATTTCAAGGCACAAGCTCCGAAATGTGGTTCTAAGAGCACGATGTTCATCAAAATTGCGTTTTGATGGTACCGACTCTGGAATTATGACTCGTGTCTTGAAACCTCTTTATGCCTCCATACACTATTTTTTCTCTAAAATGAGATTCTAAGAACACCATGTTTTTCAAAATTATGTTTTGACGCCATGAACTTGAGAATTGAGACTTGTGTCTTGAAACCTTATTGTGCCTTTAAACATTGATTTTGATGTTTTTAAACTGGAGCTTTCGAGCCACACGCTCCGAAACGAGGTTCTAAGAGCATGCACAATGTGCATCAAAATCACGTTTTGACACTACAGGCTCCGAAATAGGGACTTGCGTCTGGAAAGCTTGTTGTGCCTCCAAACATAAATTTCGATGCTTCGAAACTGAAGATTTTGAGGCATAATCTCCAAAACAAGGTTCTATGAGCACGATGTGCGTCAAAATCAAATTTTGATGGTACCGCCTCCAGAATCAGGACTTGCATCTTGAAACGTTGCTGTGCCTCCAAACATCAATTTTGATGCTCCAAAACTGGGGCTTTTGAGGCACACTTTCTAAAACAGGATTCTAAGAGCACAATGTTCATCAAAATTGAATTTTGATGCTACTAACTCTAGAATCGGGGCGTACATCTTGAAACCTTGTTGTGCCTCAAAAAACTGATTTTTATCCTCCGAAATCGGGGCTTT
Organism: Cryptomeria japonica; assembly: GCF_030272615.1. Taxonomy (NCBI): domain Eukaryota; kingdom Viridiplantae; phylum Streptophyta; class Pinopsida; order Cupressales; family Cupressaceae; genus Cryptomeria; species Cryptomeria japonica. The sequence continues at coordinate 36,065 of NW_026729309.1, forward strand.
CGAGGCACAAGCTACGAAATGAGGTTCTAAGAGCATGATGTACGACAAAATTAGATTTTGATGCTATTGACTCTAGAATAAGGACTTGCGTCTTGAAACCTTGTTGTGCCTCCATATATTGATTTTGATGCTCCAAAACTCGATCTTTCGAGGAAAAAGCTCCGAAATGAGCTTCTAAGAGAATGATGTGCGTTAAAATTGAATTTTTATCCTACAGGCTCTGGAATAGGGACTTGCTTCTTGAAACCTTATTGTGCCTCAAAACATTGATTTTGATGTTCCAAAATCAGGGCTTTCAAGGCACAAGCTCCGAAATGAGGTTCTAAGAGCACGATGTATATAAAAATTGTGTTTTGTCATTTCTGACTCTTGAATTGGGACTTGTGTCTTGAAACCTTGTTGTGCCTCCAAACACTAATTTTTATTCTCCAGAAACGAGGCTTTTTAAGCACAACCTCTGAAATGAGGTTCTATGAACACCATGTTTGTCAAAACCATGTTTTTACGCCATCAGCTGGAGAATTGGGACTTGCATCTTCAAACCTTGTTGTGACTCCAAACATTGATTTTGATGCTTCAAAATTGGGTCTTTCGAGGCACAAGCTCCCAAATGAGCTTCTAACAGAATGATGTGCGTCAAAATTGAATTTTGATGCTACAGTCTCCGGAATAGGGACTTGCCTCTTCAAACCTTGTTGTGCCTTAAAACATTGACTTTGATGTTCCAAAATCAAGGCTTTCAAGACACAAGCTCCGTAATGAGGTTTTAAGAGCACGATGTACATCAAAATTGCGTTTTGACGCTACCGACTCTGGAATTCGGACTTGTGTCTTGAAAACTTGTTGTGCCTCCAAACACTGATTTTTATGCTCCAAAAACTTGGCTTTCGAAGCACAACCTTCGAAATGAGGATCTAAGAACACCATGTTTGTAAAAATCGTGTTTCGACACTATTACCTTGAGAATTGGGACTCATGTCTTGAAACCTTGTTGTGCCTTTAAAAATTGCTTTTGATGTTTGGAAACTGGAGCTTTCGAGCCATACGCTTTGAAATGAGGTTCTAAGGGCATGATGTGCATCAAAATCATGTTTTGACGCTATAGGTAATAGGGACTTGCATCTTGAAAGCCCGATGTGCCTCCAGACACCAATTTTGATACTTCAAAACCGAAGAATTTGAGGCATAAGCTCCAAAACAAGGTTCTAAGAGCACGATGTGCATCAAAATCAAATTTTGACGCTACCCGCTCCAGAATTAGGACTTGCATCTCGAAACCTTGTTGTGCCTCCAAACAAAAATTTTGATGCTCCAAAATTGGGGCTTTTGAGGCACAATTTCTAAAACAGGGTTCTAAGAGCACAATATGCATCAAAATGGAATTTTGATGCTACTCGCTCTAGAATTGGTACTTGCATCTTGAAACCTTGTTGTGCCTCAAAACATTGATTTTGATGCTTCGAAATCGGGGCTTTCGAGGAACAAGCTTTGAAATGAGGTTGTGCAACAAAATCAGATTTTCCCGCTATTGACTCTAGAATTGACACTTACATCTTGAAACGTTGTTGTGCCTCCACACATTGATTTTGATGTTCCAAAACTGGGTCTTTCGAGGCACAATCTCTGAAATGAGCTTCTAAGAGAATGATGTGCGTCAAAATGGAATTTTGATACTACAAGCTTTGGAATAGGGACTTTCTTCTTGAAACTTTGTTGTGCCTCAAAACATTGATTTTGATGTTCCAAAATCAAGGCTTTCAAGCCACAAGCTCCGAAATCAAGTTCCAAGAGCACGATGTACATCAAAATTGCATTTTGATGCTACCGACTCTAAAATCGGGACTTGTGTCGTGAAACCTTATTGTGCCTTTAAACATTGATTTTGATGTTTTGAAACTACAACTTCCAAGCCACATGCTCCGAAACGAGGTTCTAAGAGGACGATGTGCATCAAAACCATGTTTTGACATTACAGGTTCCGTAATAGGAACTTGCATCTTGAAAGCTTGTTGTGCCTCCAAACACAATTTTGTTGATTCGAAATTGGAGATTTTGAGGTATAATTTCCAAAACAAGGTTCTAAGAGCACGATGTGCGTCAAAATCAAATTTTGGCACTACCGGCTCTAGAATCAGCACTTGCATCTTAAAACCTTTTTGTGCCTCCAAACATCAATTTTCATGCTCCAAAACTGGGGCTTTTGAGGCACAATTTCTAAAACAGGGTTCTAAGAGCACTATGTGCATCAAAATTCAATTTTGATGCTACTGGCTTTCGAATCGAGGCTTGCATCTTGAAACCTTCTTGTGCCTCAAACATTGATTTTGATGCTTCGAAACTCGGTCTTTCAAGGAACAAGCTTTGAAATGAGGTTTTAAGAGCATGATGTGCACTAAAATCAGATTTTGAGGCTATTGACTCTAGAATCGGGAATTGCATCTTGAAACCATGCTGTGCCTCCAAACATTGATTTTGATGCTCCAAAACTGAGTCTTTCGAGGCACAAGCTCCGAAATGAGCTTCTAAGAGAATGATGTGCATCAAAATGGAATTTTGACGCTAAAGGCTCCGGAATAGGGACTTGCTTCTTGAAACCTTGTTGTGCCCCAAAACATTGATTTTGATGTTCCAAAATCAGGGCTTTCAAGGCACAAGCTCCGAAGTGAGGTTCTAAAAGCACGATGTACATCAAAATTGTGTTTTGACGCTACCGAATCTAGAATTGGGACTTGTGTCATGAAACCTTGTTGTGCCTCCAAACACTAACTTTTATGCTCCAAAAATAAGGGTTTTGAGGCACAACCTCCGAAATGAGGTTCTAAGAACACCATGTTTGTCAAAATTGTGTTTTGACGCTATCAGCTTGAGAATCAGGACTCGTGACTCAACCTTGTTGTGCCCTTAAACATTAATTTTGATTGTTTCAAACTGGAGCTTTCGAGCCACACGCTCTGAAATGAGATTCTAAGAGCACGATGTGCATCAAAATCATTGCATCTTGAAAGCTTGTTGTGCCTCCAGACACCAATTTTGATGCTTCGAAACTGAAGATTTTGAGGCATAATCTCCAAAACAAGGTTCTAAGAGCACGATGTGCATCAAAATAAAATTTTGACACTACCGACTCCAGAATCAAGACTTGCATCTTGAAACCTTTTTGTGCCTCAAAACATCGATTTTGATGCTCCAAAACTAGGGCTATTGAGGCATCTTGAAACCTTGTTGTTCCTCCAAACATCGTATTTCATGCTCTAAAACTAGGGCTGTTGAGGCACAGGTTTCTAAGAGCACAATGTGCACCAAAATTGAATTTTGATGCTACTGGCTCTAGAATCGGGGCTTGCATCTTGAAACCTTGTTGTGCCCCAAAACACTGATTTTGATGCTTTGAAATTGGGGGCTTTCGAGGTACAAGCTTCAAAATGAGGTTCTAAGAGAACTATATGCGCCAAAATCAGACTTTGACGCTATTGACTCTAGAATCGATACTTACATCTTGAAACCTTGTTGTGCCTCCAAAACTGAGTCTTTCGAGGCACAAGCTCTGAAATGAGCTTCTAAGAGAATGATGTGCGTCAAAATTCCATTTTGACTCTAGAGGCTCCAAAATAGGGACTTGCTTCTTGAAACCTTGTTGGGCCTCAAAGTATTGATTTTGATGTTCCAAAATCGGGGCTTTCAAGGCACAAGCTCCGAAATGATGTACATCAAAATTGCATTTTGACACTACCGACTCTGGAATCGAGACTTGTGTCTTGAAACCTTGTGCCTCCAAACACTAATTTTTATGCTCCAAAAATGAGGCTTTTGAGGCACAACCTCCGAAATGAGGTTCTAAGAACACCATGTTTGTCAAAATCTTGTTTTGATGCTATCAGCTTGAGAATCAGGACTTGTGTCTTGAAACCTTATTGTGGCTTTAAACATTGATTTTGATGTTTTGAAAATGGAGCTTTCGAGCCATACGCTCCGAAATGACCTTCTAAGAGCACAATGTGCATCAAAATCATGTTTTGACAATTTAGTCTTCGGAATAGGGACTTGCGTCTTGAAAGCCTGTTGTGCCTCCACACACTAATTTCGATGCTTCAAAACCGAAGATTTTGAGGTATAAGCTCCAAAATAAGTTTCCAAGAGCATTATGTGCGTCAAAATCAAATTTTAATGCTACCGGCTCTTGAATCAGAACTTGCATCTTGAAACCTTGTTGTGCTTCCAAACATCGATTTTGATATTCCAAATCTAGGGCTTTTGAGGCATAATTTCTAAAACAAGGTTCTAAGAGCACAATGTGCATCAAAATTGAATTTTAATGGTACTGGTTTTATAATCGGGGTTTGCATCTTGAAACCTTGTTGTGCCTCAAAACACTGATTTTGATGCTCCGAAACTGGGTCTTTCGAGACACAAGCTTCGAAATGATGTCTAAGAGCATGATGTGCGCCAAAACTGGGTCTTTCGAGGCACAAGCTCCGAAATGAGCTTCTAAGAGAATGATGTGCATCAAAATGGAATTTTGACACTACACTCTTTGGAATAGGGACTTGCTTCTTGAAACCTTGTTGTGCGTCAAAACATTGATTTTGATGTTCCAAAATCAAGGCTTTCAAGGTACAAGCTCCAAAATGAGGTTCTAAGAGCACGATGTACATAAATTTTTTGTTTTGATGCTACTGACTCTGGAATTGGGATTTGTGTCTTGAAACCTTGTTGTGCCTCCAAACGCTAATTTTTATGCTCCAAAAATGAGGCTTTTGAGGCACAACCTCCAAAATGAGGTTCTAAGAAAACCATGTTTGTCAAAATCTTGTTTTGACACTATTAGCTTGAGAATCAGGACTTGTGTCTTGAAACCTTGTTGTAACTTTAAACATTGATTTTGATGTTTCCAAACTGGAGCTTTCAAGCCACACGCTCTGAAACAAGGCTCTAAGAGCACAAAGTGCATCTTGAAACCTTGTTCTTCCTCTAAACATAGATTTTGATACTCCAAAATTGGGGTTTTTGAGGCACAATGTCTAAAAGAGGGTTCTAAGAGCACAATATGCATCAAAATTGAATTTTGATGCTACTAACTCTAGAATCGGGGCTTGCATCTTGAAACCTTGTTGTGCCTCCAAACATTGATTTTGATGCTCTAAAAATAGGGCTTTCAAGGCACAAACTTTGAAATGAGCTTCTAAGAGCACGATGTGCGTCAAAATCAGATTTTGATGCTATTAACTCTAGAATCGGGACTTGCATCTTGAAACATTGATTTCGATGTCCAAAACTAGGTCTTTCAAGGCACAAGATCTGAAATGAGATTCTAATAGCATGATGTACATCAAAATTGTGTTTTGACATTACCGACTCTGGAATTGGGACTTGTGTTTTCAAACCTTGTTGTGCCTCCAAACACTAATTTTTATGCTAAAAAAATGAGGCTTTCGAGGCACAACTTCTGAAAAGAGGTTCTAAAAACACCATGTTTGTCATAATCTTGTTTTGACGCTATCAGCTTGAGAATCGGGACTTGTGTCTTGAAACCTTCTTGTGCCTTTAAACATCAAAATGGAATTTTGATATACATCATGAACATCAAAATGCAATTTTGATATACATCGTGCTCTTTGAACTTGATTTCAGAGCTTGTGCCTTGAAAGCCCTGATTTTGGAACATCAAAATCAATGTTTTGAAGCACAACAAGGTTTCAAGAAGAAAGTCCCTATTCCAGAGCCTGTAGCGTCAAAATTTCATTTTGAAGCACATCATTTTCTCAGAAGCTCATTTCAGAGCTTGTGCCTCGAAAGACCCAGTTTTGGAACATCAAAATCAATGTGTGGAGGCACAACAATGTTTGAAGATGTAAGTTTCAATTCTAGAGTCAATAGTATGAAAATCTGATTTTGGTGCACATCGTGCTCTTAGAACCTCATTTCAAAGCTTGTGCCTCGAAAGCCCCGATTTTGGAGCATCAAAATCAATGTTTTGAGGAACAACAAGGTTTCAAGATGCAAGCACCAATTCTAGAGCGAGTAGCATCAAAATTCAATTTTGATGCATCTTGTGCTCTTAGAACCTTGTTTTAGAAATTGTGCCTAAAAGCCCCAATTTTGGAGCATCAAAATTGTTTTTTGGAGGCACAACAAGGTTTCAAGATGCAAGTCCTAATTCTAGAGCCGTTATCGTCAAAATTTGATTTTGATGCACATCGTGCTCTTAGAACCTTGTTTTGGAGCTTATGCCTCAAAATCTTCAGTTTTGAAGTATCAAAATTGGTGTCTGGAGGTACAACAAGATTTCAAGATGCAAGTCCCTATTCCGGAGCCTATAGCGTCAAAACATGATTTTGATGCACATCATGCCCTTAGAACCTCGTTTCGGAGCATGTGGCTCAAAAACTCCAGTTTCCAAACATCAAAAGCAATGTTTAAAGGCACAACAAGGTTTCAAGACATGAGTCCCAATTCTCAAGTTGATAACGTCGAAACACGATTTTTACAAACATGGTGTTCTTAGATCCTCATTTCGGAGGTTGTGCTTCAAAAGCCATGTTTTTGGAGCATAAAATTTAGTGTTTGGAGGCACAACAAGTTTTCAAGACACAAGTCCCAATTTCAGAGTCGGTAGCGTCAAAACGCAATTTTGATGTACATCGTGCTCTAAGAACCTCATTTTAGAGCTTGTGCCTTGAAAGCCCTGATTTTGGAACATCAAAATCAATGTTTTGAGGTACAATAAGGTTTCAAGACACAAGTCCCTATTCCAGAGCCTATAGCATAGAAATTCAATTTTAAAGCACCTCATTCTCTTAGAAGCTCATTTCAGAGCTTTTTCCTCGAAAGCTCAAGTTTTGGAACATCAAAATCGATATATGGAGGCACAATAAGATTTCAAGATGCAAGTCCTTATTCTAGAGTCCATAGCGTCAAAATCTGATTTTGCCATACATCGTGCTATTAGAACCTCATTTCATAGCTTGTGCCTCGAAAGCCCCGATTTCGGAGCATCAAAATCAGTGTTTTGAGGCACAATAAGGTTTCAAGATGTAAGCCCCGATTCTAGAGCTAGTAGCATCAAAATTGAATTTTGATGAACATTGTGCTCTTAGAACCCTGTTTTAGAAATTGTACCTCAAAAGCCCCAGTTTTGGAGCATCAAAATCGATGTTTGGAGGCCCAACAACGTTTCAAGATGCAAGTCCTGATTCTGGAGGCGGTACCGTCAAAATTTGATTTTGACGCACATAGTGCTCATAGAACCTTGTTTTGTAGATTATGCCTCAAAATCTTTAGTTTTGGTGCATCGAAATTTGTGGTTGGAGGCACAAAAAGCTTTCCAGACGAAAGTCCCTATTCCGGAGCCTATAGCGTCAAAACATGATTTTGATGCACATAGTGCATGCTCTTAGAACCTCGTTTCAGAGCGTGTTGCTCAAAAGCTCCAGTTTAAAAACATCAGAGGCACAACAAGGTTTCAAGATGCAAGCCCTGATTCTAGACCCAGTACCATCAAAATTCAATTTTGATGCACATTGTGCTTTGAGAACCATGTTTTAGAAATTGTGCCTCAAAAGCCCCAGTTTTGGATCATTAAAATTGATGTTTGGAGGCACAACAAGGTTTCAAGATGCAAGTCCTGATTCTTGAGCCGGGTAGCGTCAAAAATTGATTTTGATGTACATCATTCTCTTAGAACCTTGTTTTGGAGCTTATGCCTCAAAATCTTTGGTTTCGAAACATCGAAATTGGTATTTGGATGCACAAAAAGCTTTCAAGATGCAAGTCCCTATTCCGGAGCCTGTAGTGTCAAAACGTGATTTTGATGCACATCGTGCTCTTAGAACCTCGTTTCGGATTGTGTGGCTCATAAGCTATAGTTTCAAAACTTCAAAATCAATGTCCCGATACTTAAGCTGATAGCGTCAAAACATGATTTTGAAAAACATGGTGTTCTTAGAACCTCATTCCGGAGGTCGTCCCTCAAAAGCCTTGTTTTTGGAGCATAAAAATTAGTGCTTGGAGGCAGAACAAGGTTTCAAGACACAAGTCCCAATTTGAGAGTCAGTAGTGTCAAAATACAATTTTGATGTACATCGTGCTCTTAGAACCTCATTTCAGAGCTTGTGCCTTGAAAGCCCTGATTTTGGTACATCAAAATCAATGTTTTGAGGCACAAGAAGGTTTCAAGAAGCAAGTCCCTATTTCAGAGCCTGTAGCGTCAAAATTCCATTTTGATGCACATCATTCTCTTAGAAGCTCATTTCGGAGCTTGTGCCTCGAACGACCCAGTTTTGGAGCATCAAAATCAATGTTTGGAGGCACAACAAGGTTTCAAGATGCAAGTCCCGATTCTAGAGTCAAAAGCGTCAAAATCTGATTTTGGTGCACATCGTGCTCTTAGAACCTCATGTTGAAGCTTGTGCTTCGGAAGCCCTGATTTCGGAGCATCAAAATCAATGTTTTGAGGCACAATAAGGATTCAACATGCAAGCCCCGAATCTAGAGCCAATAGCATCAAAATTCAATTTTGATGCACATTGTGCTCTTAGAACCCTGTTTTAGAAATTGTGCCTCAAAAGCCCTAGTTTTCGAGCATCAAAATCGATGTTTAGAGGCAAAACAAGGATTCAAGATGCAAGTCCTGATTCTGGAGCCAATGGCATCAAAATTTGATTTTGACGCACATCGTGCTCTTAGAACCTTGTTTTGGAGCTTATGCCTCAAAATATTTTGTTCCGAAGCATCTAAATTGGTGTTTGGAGGCACAGCAAGCTTCCAAGACGCAAGTCTCTATTCTGGAGCCTGTAGTGTCAAAACGTGATTTTGATGCACTTCGTGCTCTTAGAACCTTGTTTCAGAGCATGTGGCTTGAAACCTCTAGTTTCGAAACATCAAAATCAATGTTTAAAGGCACAACAAGGTTTCAAGACACAAGTCCCGATTCTCAAGCTGATAGCATCAAAACACGATTTTGACAAATATGGTGTTCTTAGAACCTCATTTCGGAGGTTGTGCCTTAAAAGCCTCATTTTTGGAGCATAAAAATTAGTGTTTGAAGGCACAAAAAGTATTCAAGACACAAGTCCCAATTCCAGAGTCGGTAGCATCAAAATGAAATTTTGATGTACATCGTGCTCTTAGAACCTCATTTTAGAGCTTGTGCCTTGAAAGCCCTGATTTTGGAACATCAAAATCAATGTTTTGAGGCACAACAAGGTTTCAGGAAGTAAGTCCCTATTCCGGAGCCTGTAGCATCACAATTCCATATTGAAGCACATCAATCTCTTAGAAGCTCTTTTCGGAGCTTGTTCCTCGAAAGCCCCAATTTTGGAGCATCAAAATCAATGTTTGCAGGCACAACAATGTCTCAAGATGCAAGTCCCATTTCTAGAGTCAATAGCGTAAAAATCTGATTTTGGTGCACATCGTCCTCTTAAAACCTCACTTCGAAGCTTGTGCCTCGAAAGCCCCGGTTTCGGAGCATCAAAATCAGTGTTTTGAGGCACAACAAGGTTTCAAGATGCAAACCCCGATTATAAAGCCGGGTACCATCAAAATTCAATTTTGATGCTCATTGTGCTGTTAGAACACTATTTTAGAAATTGTGTCTCAAAAGTCCCAATTCTAGAGTCGATAGCGTCAAAACGCAATTTTGATGTACATCATGCTCTTAGAACCTCATTTCAGAGTTTCTGCCTTGAAAGCCCTTATTTAGGAACATCAAAATCAGTGTTTGGTGGCACAACAAGGTTTCAAGAAGTCCCTATTCCAGAGCCTGTAGCATTAAAATTCCATTTTGACGCACATCATTCTCTTAGAAGCTCATTTCGGAGCTTCTACCTCGAAAGACCCAGTTTTGGAGCATCAAAATCAATGTTTCGAGGCAAAACAAGGTTTCAAGATTTGCAAGTCCCGATTCTCAAGCTGATAGTGTCAAAACATGATTTCTACAAACATGGTGCTCTTAGAACCTCATTTCGGAGGTCGTTCCTCAAAAGCCTCATTTTTTGAGCATAAAAATTAGTGTTTGGAGGCACAACAAGGTTTCAAGACACAAGACCCAATTCCAGAGTTGGTAGCGTCAAAATGCAATTTTGATGTACATCATGCTCTTAGAACCTCATTTAGGAGCTTGTGCCTTGAAAGCCCTGAATTTGGAACATCGAAATCAATGTTTTGAGGCAAAATAAGGTTTAAAGAAGCAAGTCCCTATTCCGGAGCCTGTAGCGTGAAAATTCCACTTTCACGCATCATTCTCTTACTCATTTCAGAGATTGTGCCTCGAAAGACCTAGTTTTGGAGCATCAAAATCAATGTTTGGAGGCACAACAAGGTTTCAAGATGCAAGTCTTGATTCTAGAGTCAATAACATCAAAATCTGAATTTGGCGCACATCGTGCTCTTAGCACCTCATTTCGAAGCTTGTGCCTCGAAAGCCCCGATTTCCGAGCATCAAAACCAGTGTTTTGAGGCACAACAAGGTTTCAAGACGCAAGTCCCTATTCCAGAGACTGTAGTGTCAAAACATGATTTTGATGCACATTGTGCTCTTAGAACCTCGTTTCGGAGCGTATGGCTAGAAAGCTCCAATTTCAAAACATAAAAATCAATGTTTAAAGGCAAAATAAGGTTTCAAGACACAAGTCCCGATTCTCAAGCTGATAGCATCAAACCACAATTTTGACAAACATGCTATTCTTAGAATCTCATTTCGAAGGTTGTGCCTCAAAAACATCATTTTTTGAGAATAAAAATTAGTGTTTGGAGGCACAACAATGTTTCAAGACACAAGTCCCAATTCCATAGTCAGTAGCGTCAAAACGCAATTTTGATGTACATCGTGCTCTTAGAACCTCATTTCGGAGGTTGTGCCTTGAAAGTCCTAATTTTGGAGAATCGAAATCAGTGTTTGGAGGCACAACAAGGTTTCAAGAAGCAAGTCCCTATTCCGGAGCCTGTTGTGTCAAAATGGAATTGTGACGCACAGAATTCTCTTAGAAGCTCATTTCAAAGCTTGTGCCTCGAAACACCCAGTTTTGGAGCATCAAAATCAATGTTTGGAGGCACAACAAGGTTTCAAGATGCAAGTCCCAATTCTAGAGTCAATAGTGTTAAATTCTGATTTTGGCGCATATCGTGCTCTTAGAGTCAATAGCGTTAAAATCTGATTTTGGCGTTAAAATATGTGTTTTGAGGCACAACAAAGTTTCAAGATGCAAGCCTCGATTCTAAAGCTAGTAGCATCAAAATTCAATTTTGATGCACATTGTGCTCTTAGAACCCTGTTTTAGAAATTGTGCCTAAAAAGCCCTAGTTTTGGAGCATCAAAACCAGTTTTGGAGCTTCAAAACCGATGTTTGGAGGCATAACAAGGTTTCAAGATGCAAGTCCTGATTCTAGAGCTGGTAGCATCAAAATTAGATTTTGCCGCACATCGTGCTCTTACATTGTTTTGGAGCTTATGCCTCAAAATCTTTGGTTTTGAAGAATCAAAATTGGTGTTTGGAGGCACAACAAGCTTTGAAGACGCAAATCCCAATTCCAGAGGAACATCAAAATCAATCAATGTTTTGAGGCACAACAAGGTTTCAAGAAGCAAGTCACTATTCCGGAGCTTGTAGCGTCAAAATTCCATTTTGACGCACATCATTCTCTTAGAAGCCCTGATTCTCAAGCTAATAGCGTCAAAACACGATTTTGACAAACATGGTGTTCTTAGAACCTCATTTCGGATGTCGTGCCTCAAAAGCCTCATTTTTGGAGCATAAAAATTAGTGTGTGGCACAACAAGGTTTCAAGATAGAAGTCCCAAGTCTAGAGTCGATAGCGTCAAAACGTAATTTTGATGTACATCATGCTGTTAGAACCTCATTTTGGAGCCTGTGCCTTTAAAGCCCTAATTTAGGAACGTCAAAAATAATGTATTGAGGCACAACAAGGTTTCAAAAAGCAAGTCCATATTTCTGAGGTTGTAGCGTCAAAATTCCATTTTAATGCACATCATTCTCTTAGAAGCTTATTTCAGAACTTGTGCCTCGAAAGACCCAGTTTTGGAGCATCAAAATAAATGTTTGGAGGCACAACAAGGTTTCAAGATGTAAGTCCCGATTCTAAAATCAATAGCGTCAAAATCTGATTTTGGTGCACATCGTGCTCTTAGAACCTCATTTCGAAGCTTGTGCCTCGAAAACCTTGATTTTGGAGCATCAAAATTAGTGTTTGGAGGCACAACAAGCTTTCAAGATGCAATTCCCTATTCTGAAGCCCATAGTGTCAAAACATAATTTTGATGAACATCGCTCTTAGAACCTCGTTTCGAAGCGTTTAGCTCAAAAGCTCCAGTTTCAAAACATCAAAATCAATGTTTAAAGGCACAAGAAGCTTTCAAGATGCAAGTCCAAATTCTAGAGCCGGTAGCGTTAAAATTTGATTTTGACGCACATCGTGCTCTTAGAACCTTGTTTTGGAGCTTATGCCTCAAAATCTTTGGTTTCGAAGCATCAAAATTGGTGTTTGGAGGCACAACAAGCTTTCAAGACACAATTCCCTATTCTCAAGACACAACAAGATTTTAAGACACAAGTCACGATTCTCAAATTGATAGCGTCAAAACACAATTTTGACAAACATGGTGTTCTTAGAACCTTATTTCGGAGGTTGTCCCTCAAAAGACTCATTTTTGGATCATAAAAATTAGTGTTTGGAGGCACAATAAGGTTTCAAGACACAAGTCCCAATTCCATAGTTAGTAGCATCAAAACACAATTTTTATGTACATCGTGCTCTTGGAACCTCATTTCAAAGCTTGTGCCTTGAAAGCCCTGATTTGGGAACATCAAAATCAATGTTTTGGGGCACAACAAGGTTTCAAGAAGCAAGTCCCTTTTTCAGAGCATCTAGGGTCAAAATTCTATTTTGATGCACATCATTCTCTTAAAACCTCATTTCAGAGCTTGTGCCTCGAAAGACCCAGTTTTGGAGAATCAAAATCAATGTTTGGAGGCACAACAAGGTTTCAAAATGCAAGTCCTGATTTTAGAGTCAATAGCGTGAAAATATGATTTTGGTGCACATCGTGCTCTTAGAACCTCATTTCGAAGCTTCTGCCTCAAAAGCCCCAGTTTCGGAGCATCAAAATCAGTATTTTGAGGCACAACAAGGTTTGAAGATGCAAGCCTCGATTCTAGAGCCAGTAGCATTAAAATTGAATTTTGATGCACATTGTGCTCTTAGAACCTTGTTTTAGAAAGTGTGCCTCAAAAGCCCCATTTTTGGAGCATCAAAATCGATGTTTGGAGGCACAACAAGGTTTCAAGATGCAAGTCTTAATTCTGGAGCCGGTAGCGTCAAAATTTGATTTTGATGCACATCGTGCTCTTAGAACCTTGTTTTAGAGCTGATACCTCACAATCTTTAGTTTCAAATCATCAAAATTGGTGTTTGGAGGCACAACAAGCTTTCAAGACGCAAGTCCCTATTAAGGAGCCTGTAATGTCAAAACGTGGTTTTGATGCACATCGTCCTCTTAGAACCTCATTTCAGAGCATGTGGCTCGAAAGCTCCAGTTTCTAAACATCAAAATCAATGTTTAAAGGCACAACAAGGTTTCATGACACAAGTCCCGACTCTCAAGCTGATAGCATCAAAACACGATTTTTACAAACATGGTGTTCTTAGAACCTCATTTCGGAGGTTGTGCCTCAAAGCCGCATTTTTGGAGCATAAAAATTAGTGTTTAGAGGCACAACAAAGTTTCAAGATGCAAGTCGTGATTCTGGAACCGATAGCATACAAATTTGACTTTGACGCACATCGTGCTTTTAGAACCTTGTTTTGGAGCTTATGCCTCAAAATCTTCGGTTTCAAAGCATCAAAATTGGTGTTTGGAGGCACAACAATCTTTCAAGACGCAAGTCGCTATTCTGGAGCCTCTAGTGTCAAAACATGATTTTGATGCACGTCATGCTCTTAGAACCTCGTTTTGGAGCATGTGGCTCCAAAGTTCCAGTTTCAAAACATCAAAATGAATTTTTAAAGGCACAACAAGGTTTCAAAAAACAAGACCTAATTCTCAAAATGATAACGTCAAAACATGATTTTGACAAACATCGTGTTCTTAGAACCTCATTTCGGAGGTCATGCCTCAAAAGCCTCATTTTTGGAGCATAAAAATTAGTGTTTGGAGGCAAAACAATGTTTCAAGACACAAGTCCCAATTCCATAGTTGGTAGCGTCAAAATGCAATTTTTATGTACACCGTGCTTTTAGAACCTCATTCCGGAGCTTGTGGCTCAAAAGCCCCGGTTTCGAAGCATCAAAACCAGTGTTTAGTGGCACAACATGGTTTCAAAATGCAAGCCCCGATTCTAGAGCCAGTAGCATCAAAATTCAATTTTGATACACATTGTGCTCTTTGAACCGTGTTTTAGAAATTGTGCGTCAAAAGCCCAAGTTTTGGAGCATCAAAATCGACGTTTGGAGGCACAACAAGGTTTCAAGATGCAAAAATTGATTTTGATGCACATCACGCTCTAAGAACCTTGTTTTGGAACTTATGCCTCAAAATATTTAGTTTCAAATCATCAAAATTGGTGTTTGGAGACACAACAAGCTTTCAAGATGCAAGTCCCTATTCCGAAGCCTGTAGTGTCAAAATGCTATTTTAATGCACAAGTCTTTATTCCAGAGTCGGTAGAGTCAAAACGCAATTTTGATGTACATCATGCTCTTAGAACCTCATTTCGGAGCTTGTGCCTTGAAAGCCCTAATTTTGGAATGTCAAAATCAATGTTTTGAGGCACAACAAGGTTACAAGAAGCAAGTCCCTATTCCAAAGCGTGTAGTGTCAAAATTCTATTTTGACACACATCATTCTCTTAGAAGCTCATTTTGGAGCTTGTGCCTCGAAAGACCCAGTTTTGGAGCATCAAAATCAATGTTTAGAGGCACAACAAGGTTTCAAGATGCAAGTTACGATTCTAGAGTCAATAGTGTCAATCTCTAATTTTGGCGCACATGGTGTTCTTAGAACCTCATTACGAAGCTTGTGCCTTGAAAGCCCCGGTTTCAGAGCATCAAAATTAGTGCTTTGAGGCACAACAAGGTTTCAAGATGCAAGCCCTGATTCTAGAGCTAGTAGCATCAAAATTCAATTTTCATACACATTGTGCTCTTAGAACCCTGTTTTTGAAATTGTGCCTCAAAACCCCAGTTTTGGAGCATCAAAATCAATCTTTGGAGGCACAACAAGGTTTCAAGATGCAAGTCGTGTTTGTGAAGCCGGTAGCATCAAAATTGGATTTTACGCACATCATGATCTTGCAACCTTGTTTTGGAGCTTATGCCTCAAAATTTTCGGTTTCGAAGCATCAAAATTGGTGTGTGGAGAGACACAACAAGCTTTCAAGATGCAAGTCCCTATTCCGGAAACTGTAGTCTCAAAATATGATTTTAATGCACATTGTGCTCTTAGAACCTCATTTCGGAGCTTGTGCCTTGAAAGCCCTGATTTTGGAACATCAAAATCAGTGTTTGGAGGCACAACAAGGTTTCAAAAGCAAGTCCCTATTCTGCAGCCATTAGCATCAAAATAGAATTTTGACACACAACATTCTCTTTGAAGCTCATTTCGGAGCTTGTGCCTCGAAAGACCCAATTTTGGATCATTAAAACCAATTGGAGGCACAACAAGGTTTCAAGATGCAAGTCCCAAAATCTGATTTTAGCGTTAAAATCAGTGTTTTGAGGTACAACAAGGTTTCAAGATGCAAGCCCCGATTCTACAGCCAGTAGCATCAAAATTGAATTTTGATGCACATTGTGCTCTTAGAACCTTGTTTTAGAAATTATGCCTCAAAAGCCCTAGTTTTGGAGCTTCAAAACCGATGTTTGGAGGCACAACAAGGTTTCAAGACACAAGTCCCGATTCCAAAGTCGGTAGTGTCAAAATAAAATTTTGATGTATATCGTGCTCTTAGAACCTAATTTCAGAGCTTGTGCCTTGAAAGCCTCCTTTTTATGCTCCAAAATTGAATTTTGATGCTACTGGCTCTAGAATCGAGGCTTGCATCTTGAAAGTTTGTTGTGCCTCAAAACATTGATTTTGATGCTCCGAAATCAGGGCTTTCGAGGCACAAGCTTTGAAATGAGGTTCTTCTTGCACGATGTGCCCCAAAATCAGATTTTCATGCTATTGACTCTAGAATTGACACTTACATCTTCAAACGTTGTTGTGAGACACATTGATTTTGATGTTGCAAAACTAGGTCTTTGGAGGAACAAGCTCTGAAATGAGCTTCTAAGAGAATGATGTGCGTTAAAATGGAATTTTGATGCTATAGGCTCTGGAATAGGGACTTTCTTCTTGAAACCTTGTTGTGCTTCAAAACACTATCTTTTATGCTCCAAAAATGAGGCTTTTGAGGCAGAGTCTCTGAAATGAGGTTCTGAGAACACCATGTTTTTCAAAATCATGTTTCGACGCTATCAGCTTGAGAATCGATACTTGTGTCTTGAAACCTTATTGTGCCTTTAAACATTGATTTTGATGTTTTAAAACTAGGGCTTCCAAGCCACACGCTCCGAAACGAGGTTTTTAGAGCACAATATGCATCAAAACCACGTTTCGACATTAAAGGTTCCATAATAGGGACATGCGTCTTGAAAGCTTGTTGTGCCTCCAAACACCAATTTTGATGATTCGAAACTAAAGATTTTGAGGTATAATTTCCAAAACAAGGTTCTAAGAGTACGGTGTGCGTCAAAATCGAATTTTGACGCTACAGGCTCTGGAATAGGGACTTTCTTCTTGAAACCTTGTTGTGCTTCAAAACATTGATTTTGATGTTCCAAAATTAGGGCTTTCAAGGCACAAGCTCCGAATTCAAGTTCTAAGAGCACGATGTACATAAAAATTGCATTTTGACACTACCGACTTTTGAATTGGGACTTATCTCTTGAAACCTTGTTGTGCCTCAAAACACTAATTTTTATGTTCCAAAAATGAGGCTTTTGAGGCAGAACCTGAAATGAGGTTCTGAGAACACCATGTTTTTCAAAATCGTGTTTCAATGCTATCAACTTGAGAATCGGGACTTGTGTCTTGAAACCTTGTTGTGACTTTAAACATTGATTTTGATGTTTTGAAACTAAAGCTTCCAAGCCACACGCTCCGAAATGAGATTCTAAGAGCACGATATGCATCAAAACCACGTTTTGACATTACAAGTTCCGTAATAGGGACTGTCTTGAAAGCTTGTTGTGCCTTTAAACACCAATTTTGATGCTTCGAAACTGAAGATTTTGAGGTATAATTTCCAAAACTAGGTTCTAAGATCACGGTGTGCGTCAAAATCAAATTTTGGCGCTACCGGCTCCAGAATCAGGACTTGCATCTTGAAACCTTGTTGTGCCTCCAAACATCTATTTTCATGCTCCAAAACTTGGGCTTTTTAGGCAAAATGTGTATCAAAATTCAATTTTGATGCTACTAGCTCTAGAATCGAGGCTTGCATCTTGAAACTTTGTTGTGCCTCAAAACATTGATTTTGATGCTCCGAAACTTGGTCTTTCAAGGAACAAGCTTTGAAATGAGGTTTTAACAGAAAGATGTGCGCTAAAATCAGATTTTGATGCTATGGACTCTAGAATCGGGAGTTGCATCTTGAAACCATGTTGTGCCTCCAAACATTGATTTTGATGCTCCAAAACTGAGTCTTTCGAGGCACAAGCTCCGAAATGAGCTTCTAAGAGAATGATGTGCATCAAAATGGAATTTTGACGCTAAAGGCTCTAGAATAGGGACTTGCTTCTTGAAACCTTGTTGTACCCCAAAACATTGATTTTGATGTTCCAAAATCAGGGCTTTCAAGGCACAAGCTCCAAAATGAGGTTCTAAGAGCGTGATGTACATCAAAATTACATTTTGACACTACCGACTCTAGAATTGGGACTTGTGTCTAGAAACCTTGTTGTGCCTCCAAACACTAATATTTATGCTCCAAAAATGAGGCTTTTGAGGCACAACCTCTGAAATGAGGTTCTAAGAGCACCATGTTTGTCAAAATCGTGTTTTGATGCTATCAGCTTGAGAATCAGGACTTTTGTCTTGAAACCTTGTTGTGCCTTTAAACATTGATTTGGATGTTTTGAAACTGGAGCTTTCAAGCCACACGCTCTGAAACAAGGTTCTAAGAGCACAATGTGCATCAAAATCATGTTTTGACACTAAAGGCTCTGGAATAGGGACATGCATCTTGAAACCTCGTTGTGCCTCTAAACACCAATTTTGATGATTTGAAACCGAAGATTTTGAGGTATAAGCTCCAAAACAAGGTTCCAAGAGCACAATGTGCATCAGAATCAATTTTTGATGTTACCGGCTCTTGAATCAGGACTTGCATCTTGAAACCTTATTTTGCCTCCAAACATCGATTTTCATGCTCCAAAATTGGGGCTTTTGAGGCACACTTTCTAAAACAGAGATCTAAGAGCACAATGTGCATCGAAATTGAATTTTGATGCTACTGACTCTAGAATCGGGGCTTGCATCTTAAAACCTTGTTGTGCCTCAAAACACTAATTTTAATGTTCCGAAACCAGGGCTTTCAAGGCACAAGCTTCGAAATGAGGTTCTAAGAACATGATGTGCGCCAAAATCAGATTTTGATGCTATTGACTCTAGAATCGGGACTTGCATCTTGAAACCTTGTTGTTCCTCCAAACATTGATTTTGATGCTCCAAAACTGGGTCTTTCAAGGTACAAGCTTTGAAATGAGCTTCTAAGAGAATGATGTGCGTCAAACTAGAATAGGGACTTGCATCTTGAAACCTTGTTGTGCCTCAAAACATTGATTTTCATATTCAAAAATCAGGGCTTTCAGGGCACGAGCTCTGAAATGAGGTTCTAAGAGCACGATATACATAAAAATTGCATTTTGATGCTACCGACTCTGGAATTGGGACTGGTGTCTTGAAACCTTATTGTGCTTCCAAACACTAATTTTTATGCTCTGAACATATGGATTTTGAGGCACAACCTCCGAAATGACGTTCTAAGAACACCATGTTTTTCAAAATCGTCTTTTGACATTACCAACTTGTGAATCGGGACTTGTTGTTCCTTTAAACATTGATTTTGATGTTTTGAAACTGGAGCTTTCGAGCCACAGGCTCCGAAATGAGGTTCTAAGAGCACGATGTGCATCAAAATCACGTTTTGACACTAGAGGCTCCAAAATAGGGACTTGCCTCTTGAAACCTTGTTGTGCCTCAAAACATTGATTTTGATATTCCAAAATCAGGCCTTTAAAGGCACAAGCTCCGAAATGAAGTTCTAAGAGCACGATGTACATGAAAATTGCGTTTTGATGCTAGCGACTCTGGAATTGGGACTTGTGTCTTGATACCTTGTTGTGCCTCCAAACACTAATTTTTATGCTCAAAAAATAAGGGTTTTGAGGCACAACCTCCAAAATGAGGTTCTAAGAACACTATGTTTGTCAAAATCGTGTTTTGACGCTATCAGCTTGAGAATTGGGACTTGTTGTTCCTTTAAACATTGATTTTGATGTTTTGAAACTGGAGTGAGAATTGGGACTTGTTGTTCCTTTAAACATTGATTTTGATGTTTTGAAACTGGAGCTTTCAAGCCACATGCTCCGAAATGAGGTTCTAAGCATCTTTAAACCTTGTTATGTCTCAAAACACTGATTTTGATGCTCCGAAATCGGGGCTTTCGAGCCACAAGCTTCAAAATGATGTTCTAACAGTACGATGTGCACCAAAATCAGATTTTAATGCTATTGATTCTAGAATCGGGACTTGCATCTTAAAAACTTGTTGTGCCTCCAAACATTGATTTTGATGCTCCAAAACTAGGTCTTTCGAGGCACAAGCTCCGAAATGAGCTTCTAAGAGAATAATGTGCATTAAAATGAAATTTTGACGCTACAGGCTCCGGAATATAGACTTGTTTCTTGAAACCTCATTGTGCCTCCAAACACTGATTTTGATGTTCCAAAATTAGGGCTTTCAAGGCACAAGTTCTGAAATGAGGTTCTAAGAGCACGATGTACATCAAAATTGCATTTTAAAGCTACCGACTATGGAATTGGGACTTGCATCTTGAAAATTTGTTGTGCCTCCAAACATTGATTTTGATGCTCCAAAACTGGGTCTTTCGAGGCACAAGCTCCGAAATGAGCTTCTAAGAGAATATTGTGCATCAAAATGAAATTTTGACGCTACAGGCTCCGGAATATAGACTTGTTTCATGAAACCTCGTTGTGCCTCCAAACACTGATTTTGATGTTCCAAAATTAGGGCTTTCAAGGCACAAGTTCTGAAATGAGGTTCTAAGAGCATGATGTACATCAAAATTGCATTTTAAAGATACCGACTATGGAATTGGGACTTGTGTCTGGAAACCTTATTGTGCCTCCAAACATTAATTTTTATTCTCCAAAAATGAGGCTTTTGAGGCACAACCTCCGAAATGAGGTTCTAAGAACACCATGTTTGTCAAAATCGTGTTTTGATGCAATCAGCTTGAGAATCGGGACTTGTGACTTGAATCCTTGTTTTGCCTTTAAACATTGATTTTAATGTTTTGAAACTGGAGCTTTCGACCCACACGATCTGAAATGAGGTTCTAAGAGCATGATGTGCATCAAAATCACGTTTTAATACTACAGGATCCGAAATAGGGACTTGCATCTTGAAAGCTTGTTGTTCCTCCAAACACCAATTTTGATTCTTCAAAACTGAAGATTTTGACACTACAGGCTCCGGAATAGGGACTTGGCTCTTCAAATCATGTTGTGCCTCCAAACACCAATTTTGATGATTCAAAACTGAAGATTTTGAGGCATAAGCTCCAAAACAAGGTTCTAAGAACACTATGTGCATCAAAATCAAATTTTGACTCTACCGGCTCCAGAATCAGGACTTGCATCTTGAAACCTTCTTGTTCCTCCAAACATCATATTTCATGCTCTAAAACTCGGGTTGTTGAGGCACAGTTTCTAAAACAGGTTTCTAAGAGCACAATGTGAATCAAAATTGAATTTTCATGCTACTGGCTCTCGAATTGGGGCTTGCATCTTGGAACCTTGTTTTGCTTCAAAACACTGATTTTGATGCTCTGAAATCGGGGCTTTCGAGGCTCAAGTTTCAAAATAAGGTTCTAAGAGTTTGATGTGCATCAAAATCAAATTTTTGATGCTCCGAAACTGGGTCTTTCGAGGCACAAGCTGCGAAATGAGCTTCTAAAAGAATGATGTGCATTAAAATTGACGCTACAGGCTCGGGAATAGGGACTTGTTTCTTGAAAACTTGTTGTGCCTCAAAACATTGATTTTGATGTTCCAAAATCAGGGCTTTCCAGGCACAAGCTCCGCAATGAGGTTCTAAGAGCACGATGTACATCAAAATTGCATTTTGATGCTTCAGACTCTGGAATTGGGACTTGTGTCTTGAAACCTTGTTGTGCCTTTAAACATTGATTTTGATGTTTTGAAATTGGGGCTTTTGAGCCACATGCTTCGAAACGAGGTTCTGACAGCACGATGTGCATCAACATTGATTTTGATGTTTTGAAATGAGGTTCTGAGAGCACGACTTGCATTTTGAAACCTTTTTGTGCCTCCAAACATCGATTTTGATGCTCCAAAACTGGGGCTATTGAGGTATAATTTCTAAAATATGGTTCTGATAGCACAATGTGCATCAAAATTGAATTTTGATGCTACCGGCTCTAGAATCGGGGCTTGCATCTTGAAACCTTGTTGTGCCTCAAAAAACTGATTTTGAAGCTCACTGAGGCTTTCGAGGCACAAGCTTTGAAATGAGGTTCTAAGAGCACAGTGTGCGCCAAAATTAGATTTTGACGCTATTGACAAGACAATCGGGACTTGCATCTTGAAACCTTGTTGTACCTCCAAACATTGATTTTGATGCTCAAAAAATGGGTCTTTCAAGGCACAAGCTCGGAAATGAGCTTCTAAGAGAATGATGTGCGTCAAAATGGAGGAATTTTGATGCTACGGGCTCCAGAATAGGGACTTGCTGTGCCATAAAACATTGATTTTGATGTTCCGACTCTCGGATTGGGACTTGTGTCTTCAAACCTTGTTGTGCCTCCAAACACTAATTTTTATGCTCCAAAAATGAGGGTTTTGAGGCATAACCTCCGAAATGAGGTCCTAAGAACACCATGTTTGTCAAAATTGTGTTTTGATGCTATAAGCTTGAGAATCGGGACTTGTGTCTTGAAATTTTGTTGTGCCTTTAATCATTTATTTCGATATTTTGAAACTGGAGATTTCGAACCACATGCTCTGAAACGAGGTTCTAAGAGCAAGATGTGCATCAAAATCATATTTTGACACTACAAGCTTTGGAATAGGAACATGCATCTTGAAAGCTTGTTGTGCCTCCAAACACCAATTTCGATGCTTCGAAAACAAAGATTTTGAGGCATAAGCTCCAAAACAAGGTTCTAAGAGCACGATATGCGTCAAAATCAAATTTTGATGCTAACGGCTAAAGAATCAGGATTTGCATATTGAAACCTTGTTGTGCCTCCAAACATCGATTTTGATGCCCCAAAAATGGGGCTTTTGAGGCACAATATCTAAAATAGGGTTCTAAGAGCATAATGTGCATCAAAATTGAATTTTGATGCTATTGGTTCTAGAATCGAGGCTTGCATCTCTGAAACCTGGTTGTGCCTCAAAACACTGATTTTGATGCTCTAAAACCAGGGCTTTTGAGGCACAAGCTTCGAAATGAGGTTCTAAGAGCACGATGTGCGCCAAAATCAGATTTTGACGCTATTGACTCTAGAATCGGGACTTGCATCTTCAAACCTTGTTGTGCCTCTAAACATTGATTTTGATGCTCCAAAAATGGGTCTTTCAAGGCACAAGCTCTGAAATGAGCTTCTAAGAGAATGATGTGCGTCAAAATTCCATTTTGACACTACAGGCTCCAAAATGAGCGTTTGAAGATTGACGCTACACGCTGCAAAAATGAGGTTCTAAGAGCACGATGTGCATCAAAATCACGTTTTGACAATACAGGCTCTGGAATAGGTACTTGCGTCTTGAAAGCTTGTTGTGCCTCCAAACACCAATTTCAATGCTTCGAAACCAAAGATTTTGAGGCATAAGCTCCAAAACAAGGTTCTAAGAGCACAATGTTCATTAAAAGAAATTTTTGATGCTACCGGCTCCAGAATCAAGACTTGCATCTTCAAACCTTATTGTGCCTCCAAACATCAATTTTGATGATCCAAAATTGGGGCTTTTGAGGCACAATTTCTAAACAGGGTTCTAAGAGCACAATGTGCGTCAAAATTGAATTTTGATGCTACTAGCTCTAGAATCAGGGCTTCCATCTTGAAACCTTGTTGTGCCTCAAAACACTGATTTTGATGCTCTGAAATCGGGCTTTCAAGGAAAAAGCATCAAAATCAGATTTTGACACTATTGACTCTAGAATCGGGACTTGCATTTTGAAACCTGGTTGTGCCTCCAAACATTGATTTTGATGCTCCAAAATTGGGTCTTTCGAGGTACAAGCTCCGAAATGAGCTTCTAAGAGAATGATGTGCATCAAAATGGAATTTTGATGCTACAAGCTCTAGAATAGGGACTTGCTTCCTGAAACCTTGTTGTGCCTCAAAACATTGATTTTGATGTTCCAAAAATAAGGCTTTCAAGGAACAAGCTCTGAAATGAGGTTCAAGACCACAATGTAGATCAAAATTGCGTTTTGATGCTACCGAGTCTAGAATTGGGACTTGTTTCATCAAACCTTGTTGTGCCTCCAAACACTAATTTTTATGCCTAAAAAATAAGGGTTTTGAGGCACAACCTCCGAAATAAGGTCCTAAGAACACCATGTTTGTGAAAATTGTGTTTTGATGCTATAAGCTTGAGAATCGGGTCTTGTGTCTTGAAACCTTGTTGTGCCTTTAAACATTGATTTCGATGTTTTGAAACTGGAGCTTTCGAGCCACATGCTCTGAAACGAGGTTCTAAGAGCACGATGTGCATCAAAATCATGTTTTGACACTATAGACTCTGGAATAGAGACTTGCATCTTGAAAGCTTGTTGTCCCTCCAAACACCAATTTCGATGCTTCGAAAATGAAGATTTTGAGGCATAAGCTCCAAAACATGGTTCTAAGAGCACGATGTGTGTCAAAATAAAATTTTGACGCTACCAGCTCTAGAATCAAGGCTTGCATGTTGAAACCTAGTTGTGCCTCAAAACATTGATTTTGATGCTCTGAAACTAGTGCTTTCGAGGCACAACTTTCGAAATGAGGTTCTAAAAGCACGATGTGCACCAAAATCAGATTTTGACGCTTTCGACTCTAGAATCGGTACTTGCATCTTGAAACCTTGTTGTGCCTCCAAACATTGATTTTGATGCTCCAAAACTGGGTCTTTCGAGGCACAAGCTCCGAAATGAGCTTCTAAGAGAATGATGTGCATCAAAATTCCATTTTGACGCTACAGGCTCCAGAAAATGGACTTGCTTCTTGAAACCTTGTTGTGCCTCAAAATATTGATTTTGATGTTCCAAAATCAGGGCTTTCAAGCCAGATGCTCTGAAATGATGTTCTAAGTGTAGGTCCTGGAGACAACTCAGAGGGGGGGGTGAATCAGTTGTCTAATAAATTCAAACCAAAATCTTATTAACCAACTTCTTGCTTAATACCGAAAAAAATAGTTAGTTGTGCCGGTAATTAGAGTTAACAGAAAATGCTTGTACCAGTAAGAATTAATGCATGAAACATAAACATAAAGTCATCCACAACATATGACACAAATATTTGTACGTGGAAACCCTGTAAGGGGAAAAACTACGGTGGGAAACCTTACCCACAATCAGATGATACTACTGTAGATAGTAAGTGTACAAAGAGGGGTCTGCACATGCAGAAAGGCCAACAGCCTAGAGCTCACTGCTCAAACACAAATGGGAGTCACATTGACTACAGTTGGATGGTTAAATCCAATGAGAATGTACTACACAAAATAGCATCTTCATATGCTGGATTCAATACCGGTGTAATGCTAATATGCTTTTCCAAAAACCTAACTTCACTTTCAAATGATGTCTTCGTGTATATCTCTGTTTGATCTCGCATATACCCTTCCTTAAATCTTTTTCATATTTCACACTTGATCTTACATTTATACCATACCCTAAGACCAATTTTAGTAGGTCGGCTCTACAAGATATTACAATAAAACATTTTACAAATAATACAATATCCGATGCAATAACCGATTGAACATGTCGACTTAATGCATTTACAACAATAATAAATCATCTCCATAGCGTGCCATGCTGATCTGGAAAAGATAAACCTGCCGGTGTAACCCTAGATAACCTGGACCTATTTGCCGGTAAAAGCAAATATGCAAATAAGAATATACCAATGATATTACTTCAAGGAAAAGTGTCCACATGATGTCTTCGACATTACCAAGTGTCTTCCATGTCATTGCAGGTACCGGTGAACATTATATCCTGCCAGTTAACCATATATCGGTGATTGTTTGAGCATTTTACTGATTGCTGGTGAATGTTGCTGGATCTCCAAAGTAGGTGTGTTAGCAGGTGTTGACATCAATGACAAAACCATACCAAAATACCAACACTAAGAGCACAATGTGCATCAAAATCAGATTTTCACACTATAGGCTCCGGAATAGGGACTTGCGTCTTGCAAGCTTGTTGTGCCTCCAAAAACCAATTTTGATGCTTTGAAACCGAAGATTTTGAGGCATAAGCTCCAAAACAAGGCTCTAAGACCACGATGTGCGTCAAAATCAAATTTGGAGCGTCAAAACCTTGTTGTGTCTCCAAACATCGATTTTGATGCTCCAAAACTGGTTTTGATACTCCAAAACTGGGGCTTTTGAGGCACAATTTCTAAAACACGGTTCTAATAGCACGATGTGGATCAAAATTAGATTTTGACGCTAATGACTCTAGAATCGGGACTTGCATCTTGAAACCCTGTTGTACCTCAAAACATTGATTTTGATGCTCCAAAATGGGGTCTTCAAGGCACGAGCTCCGAAATGAGGTTCTAAGAACACGATGTACATCAAAATTATGTTTTGATGCTACCGACTCTGGAATTGGGACTCTTGTCTTGAAACCTTGTTGTGCCTCCAAACACTAATTTTTATGCTCCAAAATTGATTCTTTTGAGGCACAACCTCTGAAATGAGGTTGTAAGAACACCATGTTTGTCAAAATCATGTTTTGATGCTATCAGCTTGAGAATCGAGACTTGTGTTTTGAAACCTTGTTGTGCCTTTAAACATTGATTTCCATGTTTTGAAACTAGAGCTTTCAAGCCACACGCTCCGAAACGAGGTTCTAAGAGCACGATGTGCGTCAAAATCTTGTTTTGACACTACAGGCTCCAGAATAGGGACTTGCGTCTTGAAAGCTTATTGTTCCTCCAAACACCAATTTTGATGATTCTAAACTGAATATTTTGAGGCATAAGTTCTAAAAAAGGTTCTAAGAGCACGATGTGCGTCAAAATCAAATTTTGACACTACGAGCTCCAGATTCAGGACTTGCATCTTGAAACCTTGTTGTGCCTCCAAATATTGATTTTGATACTCCAAAATTGGGGCTTTTGAGGTAGAATTTCTAAAATAGGGTTCTAAGAGCTCAATGTGCATCAAAATTGAATTTTGATGCTACTGGCTCTAGAATCGGGGCTTGCATCTTGAAACCTTGTTCTGCCTAAAAACACTGATTTTGATGCTCTGAAACAGGGGCTTTCTAGGTATAAGCTTCGAAATCAGGTTTGAATAGCATGATGTGGACCAAAATTACATTTTGATGCTTTGACTCTAGTATCGGGACTTGCATCTTGAAACCTTGTTATGCCTCCAAACATTGATTTTGATGCTCCAAAATGAGGTATTTCGAGGCACAAGCTCCATTATGAGCTTCTAAGAGAATGATGTGCGTCAAAATGGAATTTTTTATGCTACAGGCTCCAGAATAGGGGACTTGCTTTCTGAAACCTTGTTATGCCTCAAAATATTGATTTTCATATTCCAAAATTAGAGCTTTCAAGGCACAAGCTTTGAAATGAGGTTCTAAGAGCACGATGTTACTCAAAATTGCATTTTCATGCTACAAACTCTGGAATTGGGACTTTTGTCTTGAAACCTTGTTGTGCCTCCAAACACAAATTTTTATGCTCCAAAAATGAGACTTTTCAGGCACCACCTCCGAAATGAGGTTCTAAGAACACCATGTTTTTCAAAATCTATTTTGATGCTATTAGCTTGAGAATCGGGACTTGTATCTTGAAACCTTGTAGTCCCTTTAAACATTGATTTCGATGTTTTGAAACTGGAGCTTTCGAGCCACACGCTCCCAAACAAGGTTCTAAGAGCGCAATGTGCATCAAAATCACGTTTTGACAATACAAGCTCCGGAATAGGGATTTGCATCTTGAAAGCTTCTTGTGCCTCCAAACAGAAATTTCGGTGCTTCAAAATCAAAGATTTTGAGGCATAAGTTCCAAAACAAGGTTCTAAGAGCACGATGTGCGTTAAAATAAAACTTTGACGCTACCAGCTCCAGAATCAAGACTCCAAATATCGATTTTGATGATCCAAAATTGGGGCTTTTCAGGCATAATTTCTGAAAAAAGGGTTCCAAGAGCTTAATGTGCATCAATCAGAGCTTTCAAGGAAAAAGCTCTGAAATGTTGTGCCTCCAAACACTAATTTTTATGCTCCAAAAACAAGGCTTTTGAGGCACAACCTCCAAAATGGGGGTTCTAAGAACACCATGTTTGTCAAAATTGTGTCTTGACGCTATCAGCTTGAGAATCGGGACTTATGTCTTGAAACCTTGTTGTGCCTCTTGAATAGGGACTTTCTTCTTGAAACCTTGCTGTGCCTCAAAACATTGATTTTGATGTTCCAAATTCAGGGACTTGCTTCTTGAAACCTTTCTTTGCCTCAAAACATTGATTTTGATGTTCCAAAATCAGGGCTTTCAAAGCACAAGCTCTGAAATGAGGTTCTAACAGCACGATGTACCTCAAAATTGCGTTTTGACGCTACCAACTCTGGAATTGGGACTTGTGTCTTCAAACCTTGTTGTGCCTCCAAACACTAATTTTTATGCTCCAAAAACAAGGGTTTTGAGGCACAACCTCTGAAATGGGGTTCTAAGAACACCATGTTATTCAAAATCGTGTTTTGACGCTATCAACTTGAGAATCGGGACTTGTGACTTGTGACTCGAAACCTTGTTGTGCCTTTAAACATTGATTTTGATGTTTTGAAACTGGAGCTTTTGAGAAACACGCTCCAAAACGAGGTTCTTAGAGCACGATGTGCATCAAAATCACGTTTTGACACTACAAGCTCCAAAATTAGGACTTGCATCTTGAAACCTTGTTGTGCCTCCAAACATCAATTTTGATGCTCCAAAATTGGGGCTTTTGAGGCACAATTTCTAAAACAGGGTTCTAACAACACAATATGCATCAAAATTGAAACCTTGCTACCGAATCAGGACTTGCATCTTGAAACCTTATTGTCCCTCAAAACACTGATTTTGATGCTCCGAAACAGGGGCTTTTGAGGCACAAGCTTTGAAATCAGGTTTAAATAGTACAATGTGGACCAATATCAGATTTTGATGCTATTAACTCTAGAATCGGGACTTGAATCTTGAAACCTTGTTGTACCTCCAAACATTGATTTTGATGCTTGAAAATTGGGTCTTTCAAGGCACAAGCTCCTAAATGAGCTTCTAAGAGAATGATGTGCGTCAAAATTGAATTTTGATGCTACAAGATCTGGAATAGGGACTTGCTTGTTGAAACCTTGTTGTGCCTCAAAATATTGATTTCAAGGCACAAGCTCCGAAATAAGGTTCTAAGAGCACGATGTAAATCAAAATTGCGTTTTCACGCTACCGACTCTGGAATTGGGACTTTTATCTTGAAACCTTATTGTGCCTCCAAACACTAATTTTTATGCTCAAAAAATGAGGCTTTTGAGGCACCACCTCCGAAATGAGGTTCTAAGAACACCATGCTTGTCAAAATCTATTTTGACGCTATAAGCTTGAGAATCAGGACTTGTGTCTTGGTTCCTTGTTGTGCCTTTAAACATTGATTTCAATGTTTTGAAACTAGAGCTTTCGAGCCACACGCTCCAAAACGAGGTTCTAAGAGCACGATGTGCATCAAAATCATGTTTTGACACTGCAAGCTCCGGAATAGGGACTTGCTTCTTGAAAGCTTGTTGTGCCTCCAAACACCAATTTTGTGTCTTGAAACCTTGGTGTGCCTTTAAACATTCATATTGATGTCTTAAAACTAGAGCTTTTGAGTCACACGCTCCGAAACGAGGTTCTAAGAGCATGCAAGAAACCTTGTTGTGGCTCAAAAAACTGGTTTTGATGCTTCAAAACTGGGGCTTATGAGGCACAAGCTTTCAAATGAAGTTCTAAGAGCACAATGTGCGCCAAAATCAAATTTTGACGCTATTGACTCTAGAATCAGGACTTGCATCTTGAAACCTTGTTCTGCCTCCGAACATTGATTTTGGTGATCCAAAACTAGGTCTTTCGAGGCACAAGCTCCGAAATGAGCTTCCAAGAGAATCATGTGTGTCAAAATGGAATTTTGACGCTACGGGCTTTGGAGTAGGGACTTGCTTCTTGAAACCTTGTTGTGCCTCAATAAATTGATTTCGATGTTCCAAAATCAAGGCTTTGAAGGCACAAGCTCCGAAATGAGGTTCTAAAAGAACGATGTACATTAAAATTGCATTTTGACGCTACCGACTCTTAAATTGGGACTCGTGTATTGAAACCTTGCTGTGCCTCCAAACACTTATTTTTATGCTCCAAAAATGAGGTTTTTTTGGCACGACCTCCGATATGAAAATTTTAGAACACCATGTTTGTCAAAATCGTGTTTTGATGCTATCAGCTTGAGAAACTTGTGTCTTGAAACCTTGTTGTGCCTTTAAGCATTGATTTTGATGTTTTGAAAATGTAGCTTTCGAGCCACAGGCTCCGAAACGAGGATCTAAGAGCATGATGTGCATCAAAATCACATTTTGATACTACAAGCTCCGGAATAGGGACTTGCTTCTTGAAAGCTTGATGTGCCTCCAAACACAAATTTGGATGGTTCAAAACCGAAGATTTTGAGGCATAATCTCCAAAACAAGGTTCTAAGAGCATGATGTGCATCAAAATCAAAATTTGAGGCTACCGGCTCCAGAATCAGGACTTGCATCTTGAAACCTTGTTGTGCCTCCAAACATCGATTTTGATGCTCCAAAACTGGATCTTTTGAGGCACAATTTCTAAAAGAGGGTTCTCAGAGCACAATGTGCATCAAAATTGAATTTTGATGCTATTGGCTCTAGAATCGCAGCTTGCATCTTGAAACCTTGTTGTGCCTCAAAACACTGATTTTGATTCTCCGCAACTGGAGCTTTCGAGGCACAAGCTTTGAAATGAAGTTCTAAGAGCACAATGTGCTCCAAAATCAGATTTTGACGATATTGACTCTAGAATCTGGACTTGCATCTTGAAACCTTGTTGTGCCTCCAAACATTGATTTTGATGCTCCAAAACTGGGTCTTTCGAGGCACAAGCTTCAAAATGAGCTTCTAAGAGAATTATGTGCGTCAAAATAAAATTTTGATGCTACACGGTCCGGAATAGGGACTTGCTTCTTGAAATGTTTTTGTGCCCAAAACATTGATTTTGATGTTACAAAATCAGGGCTTGCAAGGCACAAGATCTGAAATGAGGTTCTATGAGCACAATGTACATCAAAATTGAATTTTGATGATACTGGCTCTAGAATCGAGGCTTGCATCTTGAAACCTCATTGTGCATCAAAAAACTAATTTTGATGCTCCGAAATTGGGGCTTTCGAAGCACAAGCTTTGAAATGAGGTTCTGAGAGCACGATGTGCGCCAAAATCATGTTTTGACACTACAAGCTCTAGAATAGGGACTTGCATCTTGAAAAATTATTGTGCCTCCAAACACCAATTTTGATGATTCGAAACCAAAGATTTTGATGCATAAGTTCTAAAACAAGGTTCTAAGAGCACGATGTGTGTCCAAGGTTGAAATCTTGTTGTGCCTCCAAACATTGATTTTGATGCTCCAAAATTGGGGCTTTTGAGGCACAATTTCTAAAACTGGGTTCTAAGAGCTCAATGTGCATCAAAATTGAATTTTGATGCTACTGGCTCTAGAATCAGGGCTTGCATCTTGAAACTAGGTCTTTCGAGGCACAAGCTTTGAAATGAGCTTCTAAGAGAATGATGTGCGTCAAGATGAAATTTTGACGCTACAGGCTCTAGAATAGGGACTTGCTTCTTCAAACCTTGTTGTGCCTTAAAACATTTATTTTCATCTTCCAAAATAAGGGCTTTCAACGCACAAGTCCCCAAATGAGGTTCTAAGAGCATGATGTACATTAAAATTGTGTTTTGACGCTACCGACTCTAGAATTGGGACTTGTGTCTTGAAACCTTGTTGTGCCTCCAAACACTAATTTTTATGCTCAAAAAATGAGGCTTTTGAGACACAACCTATGAAATGAGGTTCTAAGAACACCATGTTTGTCAGAATAGTGTTTTGACACTATCAGCTTGAGAATCAGGACTTGTGTCTTGAAACCTTGTTGTGCTTTTAAACATTGATTTTGATCTTTTAAAACCGGAGCTTTCCAGCCACACGCTCCGAAACGAGGTTCTAGGAACACGATGTGCATCAAAATCATGTTTTGACACTATAGGCTCTGGAATAGGGACTTGCATCTTGAAAGCTTGTTATGCCTCTAAACACCAATTTTGATGCTTCGAAACTGAAGATTTTGAGGCATAAGCTTCTAAGAGCGCGATGTGCGTCAAAATCAAATTTTGACGCTACTGGCTTCAGAATCAGGACTTGCATCTTCAAACCTTGTTGTGTGTCCAAACATCAATTTTGATGCTCCAAAACTGTTGGTTTTGAGGCACAATTTCTAAAACAGGTTTCTAAGAGCACAATGTGCATCAAAATTGAATTTTGATGCTACTGGCTCTAGAATCGAGGCTAGCATCTTGAAACATTGTTGCGCCTCAAAACACTGATTTTGATGCTCCAAAACCGAGGCTTTCAAGGCACAAGTTTCGAAATGAGGTTCTATTTTGACAGGATATGCGCCAAAATACTATTTTGACACTATTGACTCTAGAATCGGGACTTACATCTTGAAACCTTGTTGTGCCTCAAAACATTGATTTTGATGCTCCAAAACTGGGTCTTTCAAGGCACAAGCTCTTAAATGAGCTTCTAAGAGAATGATGTGCATCAAAATTCCATTTTAACGCTACAGCCTCCGGAATAGGGAATTGCTTCTTGAAACCTTGTTGAATAGGCACAAGCTCCGAAAACTTGAGGTACAACCTTCGAAATGAGGTTCTAAAAACATGATGTTTGTCAAAATCATGTTTTGACGCTATCAGTTTGAGAATCGAGACTTGTATCTCGAAACCTTGTTCTGCCTTTAAACATTGATTTTGATATTTTGAAACTGGAGCTTTTGAGCAACACGCTTCGAAATGAGGTTCTAACAGCACGATGTGCATCAAAATAATGTTTTGACACTACAAGCTCCGGAATAGGGACTTACGTCTTGAAAGCTTGTTGTGCCTCCAAACACCAATTTTGATGCTTCGAAACCGCAGATTTTGAGGGATAAGCTCCAAAACAAGGTTCCAAGAGGATGAGGTGCCTCAAAATAAAATTTTGATGCTATCGGCTCTAGAATCAGGACTTGCATCAAGAAACCTTGTTGTGCCACCAAAAATCGATTTTGGAGATCCAAAACTAGAGCTTTTGAGGCACAATTTCTAAAACAGGGTTCTAAGAGCATAATTTGCATAAAAATGAAATTTTGATACTACTGGCTCTTAAATTGGGGCTCGCGTCTTGAAATCTTGTTGTGCCTCAAAACACTAATTTTGATGCTCAGAAACTGGGGCTTTCGAGGTACAAGCTTTGAAATGAGGTTCTAAGAACACGATGTGCGCCAAAATCAGATTTTGACACTATTGACTCTAGAATCGGGACTTGCATTTTGAAACCTTGTTGTGCCTCAAAACACTGATTTTGATGCTCCGAAACCAAGGCTTTTGAGGCACAAGCTTCGAAATGAGGTTCTAAGAGCACGATGTGCGTGAAAATCAGATTTTGACGCTATTGACTTTAGAATCGGGACTTGTATCTTGAAACCCTGTTGTGCCGCCAAACATTGATTTTGATGCTCCAAAACCGTGTCTTTCAAGGCTCAAGCTCCGAAATGAGCTTCTGAGAGAATGATGTGCGTCAAAATGGAATTTTGATGCTACAGGCTCTGGAATAGGGACTTGCTTCTTGAAACCTTGTTGTGCCTCAAAACATTGATTTTGATGTTCCAAAATGAGGGCTTTCAAGGCACAACCTCCGAATTGAGGTTCTATGAGCACGATGTACATCAAAATTGCATTTTGATGCTATCGACTCTGGAATTGGGACTTGTGTCTTGAAACCTTGTTGTACCTCCAAACACTAATTTTTATACTCCAAAAATGAGGTTCTAAGAACACTATGTTTGTCAAAATCGTGTTTTGATGCTATCAGCTTGAGAATTGGGACTCGTGACTTGAAACGTTGTTGTGCCTTTAAACATTGCTTTTGATGTTTTGAAACTGGAGCTTTCGAGCTAGATGCTCTGAAATGAGGTTCTAAGAGTAGGATGTGCATCAAAATCATGTTTTGACACTACAGGCTCCGAAATAGGGACTTGCATCTTGAACGCTTATTGTGCCTCCAGACACCAATTTTGCTGCTTCGAAACCGAAGATTTTGAGGCATAAGCTCCAAAACAAGGTTCTAAGAGCACGATGTACGTTAAAATCAAATTTTGACGCTACTGGCTCTAGAATCAGGACTTGCATCTTGAAACTTTGTTGTGCCTCCAAACATTGATTTTGATGCTCCAAAGTTGGGGCTTTTGAGGGACAATTTCTAAAACAGAGTTCTAAGAGCACAATGTGCATCAAAATTGAATTTTGATGCTACTTGCTCTAGAATTGGAGCTTGCATCTTGAAACCTTGTTGTGCCTCAAAACACAAATTTGGATGCTCTGAAACCGGGGCTTTCGAGGCACAAGCTTTGAAATCATATTTTCACGCTATTGACTTTAGAATTGACACTTACATCTTCAAATGTTGTTGTGCATCCACACATTGAATTTGATGCTCCAAAACTAGGTCTTTTGAGGCACAAGCTCTGAAATGAGCTTCTAAGAGAATGATGTGCATCAAAATTCAGGAGAATGATGTGCGTCAAAATTGAATTTTGATGCTACAGGCTCTGGAATAGGGACTTGCTTCTTGAACCCTTATTGTGCCTGAAAACATTGATTTTGATGTTCCAAAATCAAGGCTTTCAAGGCACGAGCTCTGAAATGAGGTTCTAAGACCACGATGTACATAAAAATTGCGTTTTGACATTACCCACTCTGGAATTGGGACTTGTGTCTTGAAATATTGTTGTGCCTCCAAACTCTAAATTTTTATGCTCCAAAAATGAGGCTTTTGAGGCACAACATCCGAAATGAGGTTCTAAGAACACCATGTTTGTCAAAATCGTGTTTTGACGCCGTCAGCTTGAGAATCGAGAATTGTTTCATGAAAACTTGTTATTCCTTTAAACATTCATTTTGATGTTTTGAAACTTGGGCTTTCGAGCCACACGCTCCAAAATGAGGTTCTAAGAGCACGATGTGCATCAAAATCACGTTTTGACACTACAGGCTCTGGAATAGGGACTTGCATCTTTAAAGCTTGTTGTGCCTCCAAACTCTAGTTTTGATGTTTTGACACTGGAGCTTTCGAGCCACACTCTCCGTAATGAGGTTCTATGAGAACGATGTGCATCAAAATCACGTTTTCACACTACAGGCTCTGGAATAGGGACTTGCATCTTGACATCTTGTTGTGCCTCCACACACCAATTTCCATGCTTCAAAACCAAAGATTTTGAGGCATAAGTTCCAAAACAAGGTTCAAGACCATGATCTACATCAAAAGCAAATTTTGATGCTACCGGCTCCAAAATCAGTACTTGCATCCTGAAACCTTGTTGTGCCTCAAAAGACTGATTTTGATGCTCCGAAACTAGGGCTTGCAAGGCACAAGCTTTGAAATGATGTTCTAAGTGCACGATGGGCGCCAAAATCAGATTTTGATGCTATTGACTCTAGAATTAGGGCTTGCATCCTGAAACCTTGTTGTGCCTCCAAACATTGATTTAGATGCTCCAAAACTGGGTCTTTTGAGGCACAAGCTCTTAAATGAGCTTCTAAGAGAATGATGTGCATCAAAATGGAATTTAGATGTTATAGGATCCGGAATAGGGACTTACTTCTTGAAACCTTGTTGTGCCTCAAAACATTGATTTTAATGTTTCAAAATCATTGCTTTCAAGGCAAAAGTTCCGAAATGAGGTTCTAAGAGCACAATATACATCAAAATTGCGTTTTGAGGCTACCTACGCTGGAATTGGGACTTATGTTTTTAAACATTGTTGTGCCTCCAAACACTAATTTTTAAGCTCCAAAAGTGAGGCTTTTGAGGCACGACCTCCAAAATGATGTTCTAAGAACACCATGTTTGTCAAAATTGATGTTTTGAAACTGGATCTTTCAAGCCACACTATAGGCTCTGAAATAGGGTCTTGCGTCTTGAGAGCTTGTTGTGCCTCCAAACACCAATTTTGATGTTTCAAAACCGGAGATTTTGAGGCATAAGCTCCCAAACAAGGTTCTAATAGCACAATGTACATCAAAATCAAATTTTGATGCTACCGGCTCGAGAATCAGTACATGCATCTTGAAACCTTGTTGTGCCTCCAAACATCAATTTTGATGCTCCAAAACTTGGGCTTTTGAGGCACAATTTCTAAAACAGGGTTCGAAGAGCACAATGTGCATCAAAATTGAATTTTGATGCTATTGGCTCTAGAATAGGGGCTTGCATCTTGAAACCTTGTTGTGCCTCAAAACAATGATCTTCATGCTCCAAAACCCGAGCTTTTGAAGAACAAGCTTCAAAATGAGGTTCTAAGAGCACGATGGGCGCCAAAATTAGATTTTGATGCTATTGACTCTAGAATCGGGACTTGCATCTTGAAACATTGTTGTGCCTCCAAACATTTATTTTGATGCTCCAAAACTAGATCTTTCGAGGCACAAGCTTTGAAATGAGCTTCTAAGAGAATGATGTGCGTCAAAACTACAGACTCTAGAATAGGGACTTGCTTCTTGAAACCTTGTTGTGCCTTAAAACATTTATTTTCATCTTCCAAAATCAGGGCTTTCAAGGAACAACCTCCGAAATGAGGTTCTAAGAGCACGATGTACATCAAGATTGTGTTTTGACGCTACCGACTCTAGAATTGGGACATGTGTCTAGAAACCTTGTTGTGCCTCCAAACACTAATTTGTATGCTCCAAAAATGACGCTTTTGAGGCACAACTTAAGAAATGAGGTTCTAAGAACACCATGTTTGTAAAAATAGTGTTTTGATGTTTTGAAACTGTAGATTTTGAGCCACATGCACTGAAATGAGGTTCTAACAACACGATGTGCATCAAAATCACGTTTTGACACTACAGGCTCCAGAATAGGGACTTACGTCTTGAAAGCTTGTTATGCCCCCAAACACCAATTTTGATGCTTCG
The DNA here is from genome assembly GCF_030272615.1 of Cryptomeria japonica. Classification (NCBI taxonomy): domain Eukaryota; kingdom Viridiplantae; phylum Streptophyta; class Pinopsida; order Cupressales; family Cupressaceae; genus Cryptomeria; species Cryptomeria japonica. The sequence continues at coordinate 72,878 of NW_026729309.1, forward strand.
AAACCGAAAATTTTGAGACATAATTAGAACTTCATTTTGGAGCTTCTACCTTGAAAAGCCCCGATTTTGGAACATCAAAATCAATGTTTTTAGGCACAACAAGGTTTCAAGATGCAAGCCCCGATTCTAGAGCCAATAGCAACAAAATTCAAACTTGATGCACATTGTGCTCTTCGAACCCTATTTTAGAAATTGTGCCTCAAAAGCCCAAGTTTTGGAACATCAAAATCGGTCTTTGGAGGCACAACAAGGTTTCAAGATGCAAGTCCTGATTCTGGAGCCGGTAGTGTCAAAATTTGATTTTGACACACATCGTGCTCTTAGAAGCTTGTTTTGGAACTTATGCCTCAAAATCTTTGGTTTCGAAGCATCAAAATTGGTGTTTGGAGGCACAACAAGCTTTCAAGACGCAAGTCCTTATTCTAGAGCCTGTAGTATCAAAACGTGATTTTGATGCACATCCTGGTTTCAGAGCATCAAAATCAGTGTTTTGAGGCACAACCAAGTTTCAAGATGCAAGCCTCGATTCTAAAACCAATAGCATCAAAATTCAATTTTGATGCACATTGTGCTCTTAGAACCCTATTTTAGATATTGTGCCTCAAAAGCCCCTTTTTTGGGGCATCAAAATCGATGTTTGGAGGCACAACAAGGTTTCAAGATGCAAATCCTGATTCTTGAGCCGGTAGCGTCAAAATTTGATTTTGACGCATATCGTGCTCTTAGAACCTTGTTTTGGAGCTTATGCCTCAAAATCTTTGTTTTCGAAACATCGAAATTGGTGTTTGGAGGCACAACAAGCTTTCAAGATGCATGTCCCTATTTCGAAGCTTGTAGTGTCAAAATATGATTTTGATGCACATCGTGCTCTTAGAACCTCGTTTCAGAGCATGTGGCTCGAAAGCTCCAGTTTCAAAATATCGAAATAAATGATTAAAGGCACAACAAAGTTTCAAGACACAAGTCCCGATTCTCAAGCTTATAGCGTCAAAAAACAATTTTGACAAACATGGTGATCTTAGGACTTCATTTCGGAGGTTATGCCTCAAAACCCTCATTTTTGGAGCATAAAAATTAGTGTTTGGAGGCACAACAAGGTTTGAAGACACAAGTCCCAATTCCAGAGTCGGTAGCGTCAAAATGCAATTTTGAGGTACATCGTGCTCCTAGAACCTCATTTCGGAGCTGGTGCCTTGAAAGCCCTGATTTTGGAACATCAAAATCAATGTTTTGAGGAACAGCAAGTCCCTATTCTGGAGCCTGTAGCATCAAAATTCCTCCATTTTGGCGCACATCATTCTCTTAGAAGCTCATTTCGGAGCTTGTACCTTGAAAGACCCAGTTTTTTAGCATCAAAATCAATGTTTGGAGGTACAACAAGGTTTCAAGATGTCATTTCGGAGCTTGTGTCTTAGAACCTCTTTTTGAAGCTTGTGCCTCGAAAGCCTCAGTGAGCTTCAAAATCAGTTTTTTGAGGCACAACAAGGTTTCAAGATGCAAGCCCTGATTCTAGAGCCAGTAGCATCAAAATTCAATTTTAATGCACATTGTGCTATCAGAACCCTATTTTAGAAATTGTACCTCAATAGCCCCAGTTTTGGAGCATCAAAATCGATGTTTGGATGCACAAAAATGTTTCAAAATGCATGTTGTGCTCTCAGAACCTCATTTCAAAACATCAAAATCAATGTTGATGCACATCGTGCTATCAGAAGCTCGTTTCGAAGCATGTGGCTCAAAAGCCCCAATTTCAAAACATCAAAATCAATGTTTAAAGGCACAACACGATTTCAAGACACAAGTCCTGATTCTCAAGCTGATAGCGTCAAAACACAATTTTGACAAACGTGGTGTTCTTGGAACCCAATTCCAGAGTCTGAAGCATCAAAACGCAATTTTGAAGTACATCGTGCTCTTAGAATCTCATTTCGGAGCTTGTGCCTGGAAAGCACAACAAAATCAATATTTTGAGGCACAACAAGTTTTCAAGAAACAAGTCCCTATTCCCGAGCTTGTAGCGTCCATTTTAACGCACATCATTCTTTTAGAAGCTCATTTCGCAGCTTGTGCCTCGAAAGACCCAGTTTTGGAGCATCAAAATCAATATTTGGAGGCACAACAAGGTTTCAAAAGCAAGTCGCGATTTTAGAGTCAATAGCGTCAAATTTTGATCTTGACGCACATCATACTCTTAGAACCTTATTTTGGAGCTTGTGCCTTGAAAGCCCTCATTTTGGAACATCAAAATCAATGTTTTCGGGCACAATAAGGTTTCAAGAAGCAAGTCCCTATTCCAGAGCCTGTAGCATCAAAATTTAATTTTGACGCACATCATTCTCTTAGAAGCTCGTTTTAGAGCTTGTGCCTCGAAAGACCCAGTTTTGGAGCATCAAATTCAATGTGTGGAGGCACAACAATGTTTGAAGATGTAAGTGTCAATTCTAGAGTCAATAGCATGAAAATCTGATTTTGGTGCAAGTCTTGATTCTAGAGTCACAACAAGGTTTCAAGATGCAAGTCCTGATTCTAGAGCCAGTAGCGTCAAAATTTGATTTTAACACACATCGTGCTCTTAGAACCTTGTTTTGGAGCTTGTGTCTCAAAATCTTCAGTTTCGAAGCATCAAAATTGGTGTCTGGAGGCACAACAAGCGTTCAAGATGCAAGTCCCTATTTCGGATCCTGTAGTGTCAAAACATGATTTTAATGCACATCGTACTCTTAGAACCTCGTTTCAGAGCGTCTGGCTCGAAAGCTCTAGTTTCAAAACATCAAAAGCAATGTTTAAAGGCACAACATCATTTCAACTCACGAGTCCCGATTCTCAAGCTGATAGCGTCAAAACACGATTTTGACAAACATGGTGTTCTTAGATCCTCATTTCAGTGTTTTGAGGCACCACAAGGGATCAAGATGCAAGACCCGATTCTAGAGCTAGTAGCATCAAAATTCAATTTTGATGCAGATTGTGCTCTTGGAACCCTGTTTTAGAAATTGTGGCTCAAAAGCTCAAGTTTTGGATCATCAAAATCAGTATTTTGTGGCACAACAAGGTTTCAAGATGGAAGTCCCGATTCTAGAGTCAATAGTGTCAAAATCTGATTTTGGCGCACATCGTGTTCTTAGAACCTCATTTCGAAGCTTGTAACTCGAAAGCCCCAGTTTTTGAGCATCAAAATTAGTGTTTTGAGGCACAACAAGGTTTCAAGATGCAAGACCCGATTCAAGAGTCAGTAGCATCAAAATTTAATTTTGATGCAAATTATGCTCTTAGAACCCTGTTTTAAAAATTGTTCCTCAAAAGCTCTAGTTAGAACCTCATTTCGGAGCGTGTGGCTCGAAAGTTTCAGTTACAAGACATCAAAATCAATGTTTAAAGGCAGAACAAGGTTTCGAGACACAAGTCTCGATTCTCAAGCTGATAGCATAAAAACATGATTTTGACAAACATCGTGTTTTTAGAACCTCATTTCGGAGGTTGGGCCTCAAAACCCTCGTTTTCGGAGCTTGTGCGTTCAAAGCCTTGATTTTGGAAAATCAAAATCAATGTTTTGAGGGACAACAAAGTTTTAAGAAGCAATTCACTATTCCGGAGCCTGTAGCATGAAAATGAAATTTTGACGCACATCATTCTCTTAGAAGCTCATTTCGGAGCTTGTGCCTTGAAAGACCCAGTTTTGGAGCATCAAAATCAATGTTTGGAGGCACAACAAGGTTTCAAGATGCAAGTCCCAATTCTAGAGTCAATAGCGTCAAAATAGTATTTTGGCGCATATCGTGCTCTTAGAACCTCATTTCGAAGCTTGTGCCTTGAAAGCCCCGGTTTTGGAGAATCAAAATCAGTGTTTTGAGGCACAACAAGGTTTGAAGATGCAAGCCCCGATTCTAGAGCCCGTAGCATCAAAATTCAATTTTGATGCACATTGTGCTCTTAGAAACCTGTTTTAGAAATTGTGCCTCAAAAGCAACAGTTTTGGAGCATCAAAATTGGTGTTTGGACACACAACAAGGTTTGAAGATGCAAGTCCAGATTCTCGAGCCGGTAGTGTCAAAATTTGATTTTGACGCACATCGCGCTCTTAGACCCTTGTTTTGGAGCTTATGCCTCAAAATCTTCAGTTTCGAAGCATCAAAATTGGTGTATGGAGGCATAACAAGTTTTCAAGATGCAAGTCCCTATTCCAAAGCCTATAGTGTCGAAACATGATTTTGATACACATCGTGCTCTTAGAACCTCATTTTGGAGCGTGTGGCTGGAAAGCTCCGGTTTTGAAAGATCAAAATCAATGTTTAAAGGCACAACAAGTTTTCAAGACACAAGTCCCGATTCTCAAGCTGATAGTGTAAAAACACTATTTTGACAAACATGGTGTTCTTAGAACCTCATTTCTTAGGTTGTGCCTCAAAAGCCTCATTTTTGGAGCATAAAAATTAGTGTTTAGAGGCACAACAAGGTTTCAAGACACAAGTCCCAATTCTAGAGTCGGTAGCGTCAAAACGCAATTTTGATGTACATCATGCTCTTAGAACCTCATTTGGGGGCTTATGCATTGAAAGCCTTGATTTTGGAAGATGAAAATAAATGTTTTAAGCCACAACAAGGTTTCAAGAAGCAAGTCCCTATTCTGGAGCCTGTAGCGTAAAAATTCCATTTTGACGCACATCATTCTCTTAGAAGCTCATTTCAAAGCTTGTGCCTCGAAAGACCTAGTTTTGGAGCTTCAAAAATCTGATTTTGGACCATATCGTGATATTTGAACCTGATTTTGAAGCTTTTGCCTCAGAAGCCCCTATTTTAGAGCATCAAAATCATTGTTTTGAGGGACAACAAGGTTTCAAGATCTAAGCCCTGAATCTAGAGCTAGTAGCATCAAAATTCAATTTTGATGCACTTTGAGTTCTTAGAACCCCGTTTTAGAAATTGTGCCTCAAAAGCCCCAATTTTGGGGCATCAAAATCGATGTTTGGAGGCACAACAAGATTTCAAGATGCAAGTCCTGATTTTGGAGCCGGTAGAGTCAAAATTTGATTTGGACGCACATCGTGCTCTTAGAACCTTGTTTTAGAACTTATGCATCAAAATCTTTGGTTTCGTATCATCAAAATTGGTGTTTGGAGGCACAATAAGCTTTCAAGACGCAAGTCCCTATTCTGGAGCCTGCAGTGTCAAAACATGATTTTGATGCACATCGTGCTCTTAGAACCTCGTTTCAGAGCGTGTGGCTTCAAAGCTCAAGTTTCAAAACATCGAAATCAATGTTTAAAGGCACAACAAGGTTTCAAAACACAAGTCCCGATTCTCAACCTGATAGCATCAAAATCTGATTTTGGCACACATCGTGCTCTCAGAATCTCATTTCAGAGCTTTTGCCTCGAAAGCCCTAGTTTCAAAGCATCAAAATCAGTGGTTTGACGCACAATGAAGTTTCAAGATGCAAGCCTCGATTCTAGAGCCAGTATCATCAAAATTCAATTTTGATGCACATTGTGCTCTTAGAACCTTGTTTTAGAAATTGTACCTTAAAAGCCCCAGTTTTGGAGCATCAAAATTGATGTTTGGAGGCACAACAAGGTTTCAAGATGCAAATCCTGTTCTGGAACCGGTAGCGTCAAAATTTGATTTTGACGCACATCATGCTCTTCGAACCTTGTTTTGGAGCTTATGCCTCAAAATCTTCGGTTTCAAAGCATTAAAATCAATGTTTAAAGGGAAAACAAGGTTTCAAGACACAAGTCCTGATTCTCAAGCTGATAGCGTCAAAACATGATTTTGACAAACATGGTGTTCTTAGAACCTCATTTCAGAGGTCATGCCTCAAAAGCCTCATTTTTGGAGCATAAAAATTACTGTTTGGAGGCACAAAGAGGTTTCAAGACACAAGTCCAATTCCATAGTCGATAGCGTCAAAACACAATTTTGATGTATATCGTGCTTTTAGAACCTCATTACGGAGCTTGTGCCTTGAAAGCCCTGATTTTGGAAGATCAAAATCAATGTTTTGAGGCACAACAAGGTTTCAAGAAGCAAGTCCCAATTCAAAATTCGTGTTTGCAGGCACAACAAACTTTCAAGACACAAGTCCCTATTACGGAGCATGTAGTGTCAAAATGTGATTTTGATGCATCAAAACACGATTTTGACAAACATGGTGTTCTAAGAAACGCATTTCGGAAGTTGTGCCTCAAAAGCCTCATTTTTGGAGCATAAAAATTAGTGTTTGGAGGCACAACAAGGTTTCAAGACATGAGTCCCAATTTCAGAGCTTGTGCCTTGAAAGCCCTGATTTTGGAAATCAAAATCAATGTTTTGGGGCACAACAAGGTTTGAAGAAGCAAGTCCCTATTCCGGAGCCTATAGCGTCAAAATTCCATTTTGATGCACATCATTCTTTTAGAAGCTCATTTTGGAGCTTGTGCCTCGAAATACTCAGTTTTGGAGCATCAAAATCAATGTTTGGAGTCACAACATTATTTCAAGATGCAATTCCTGATTCTAGAGTCAATAGCGTCAAAATCTGATTTTAGCGCACATCGTTCTCTTAAAACCTCATTTCGAAGCTTCTTCCTCGAAAGACCAAGTTTCGGAGCATCAAAATCAATGTTTTGAGGCACAACAAAATTTCAAGATGCAAGCCTCGATTCTAGAGCTCATAGCATCAAATTCAATTTTGATGCACATTGTGCTCTTAGAACCCTATTTTAGAAATTGTGCCTCAAAAGCCCTAGTTTTGGATCATGAAAATCGATGTCTGGAGGCACAACAAGGTTTCAAGATGCAAGTCCTAATTCTGGAGCCGGTAGCGCCAAAATTTTATTTTGATGCACATCATGCTCTTAGAACCTTGTTTTGGAAATTATACCTCAAAATCTTCAGTTTTGAATCATCAAAATTGGTCTTTGGAGGCACAACAAGCTTTCAAGATGCAAGTCCCTATTACGGAACCTATAATTTCAAAACGTGGTTTTGATGCACATCGTGCTCTTAGAACCTCCTTTCGGAGCATGTGGCTTGGAAGATCTAGTTTCAAAACATCAAAATCAATGTTTAAAGGCACAATAAGGTTTCAAGACACAAGTCCCAATTCCAGAGTCGGTAGCGTCAAAACGCAATTTTGATGTACATCGTGCTCTTAGAACTTGATTTAGGAGCTTGTGTCTCAAAAGCCCTAGTTTTGGAACTTCAAAACCGATGTTTGGAGGCATAACATGCTTCAAGATGCAAGTCCTGATTCTGGAGCCGCTAGCATCCAAATTTGATTTTCACACACATCATGCTCTTAGAACCTTGTTTTGGAGCTTATGCCCCAAAATCTTCGGTTTCAAAGTATCAAAATTGGTGTTTGGAGGCACAACGATCTTTCAAGATGCAAGATCCTATTCCAGAGCCTGTAGTGTCAAAACATGATTTTGATGCAAGTCGTGCTCTTAGAACCTCGTTTCGAAGCATGTGGCTCGAAAGCTCCAGTTCCAAAACATCAAAATAAATGTTTAAAGGTACAATAAGGTTTCAAGACACATGTCCAGATTCTCAAGCTGATAGCATCAAAACACAATTTTGACAAACATGGTGTTCTTAGAACCTCATTTCGGAGCTTGTGCCTTGAAAGCCCTGATTTTGGAACATCAAAATCAATGTTTTGAGGTACAACAAGGTTTCAAGAAGCAAGTCCCTATTCCGGAGCCTGTAGCGTCAAAATTCCATTTTGACGTGCATCATTCTCTTACAAGTTCATTCCGGAGCTTGTGCCTCAAAAGACCCAATTTTGGAGCATCAAAATCAATGTTTGAAGGCACAACGAGGTTTCAAGATGCAAGTCCCAAGTCTAGAGTCAATAGCGTCAAAATCTGATTTTGGCGCCCATCGTGCTCTTAGAAAATAATTTCGAAGCTTGTGCCTCGAAAGCCCTGGTTTCAGAGCATCAAAATCAGTGTTTTGAGGCACAACAAGGTTTCAAGATCCAAGTATTGATTTTGGAGCTAGTAGAGTCAAAATTTGATTTTGATGTAGATCGTGCTCTTGGAACCTTGTTTTGGAGCTTATGCCTCAAAATCTTTTGTTTCAAAGCATCGAAATTGGTGTGTGGAGGCACAACAAGCTGTCAAGACGCAAGTCCCTATTCCGGAGCCTGTAGTGTGAAAACGTGATTTTGATGCACTTTGTTCTCTTAGAACCTCATTTCAGAGAGTGTGGCTCGAAAGCTCCAGTGTCAAAACATCAAAACTAGTGTTTGGAGGCACAGCAAGCTTTCAACATGCAAGTCCCTATTCCAGAGCCTGTAGTGTCAAAATGTGATTTTGATGCACATCGTGCTCTTAGAACCTCATTTCGGAGCGTGTGGCTCGAAAGCTCAAGTTTCAAAACATCAAAATCAATGTTTGAATGAACAACAAGTTTTCACGAAACAAGTCCCAATTCTCAAGCTGATGGCGTCAAAACATGATTTTGACAAACATGGTGTTCTTAGAACCTCATTTCAAAGGTTGTGCCTCAAAAGACTCATTTTTGGAGCATAAAAATTAGAGTTGGGAGGCACAACAATATCTAAAGACACAAGTCCCATTTCCAGAGTGGGTAATATCAAAACGTAATTTTGGGTAATTATGATGGTCTTAGAACCTCATTTCGGAGCTCGTGCCTTGAAAGCCCTGATTTTTGAACATCAAAATCAATGTTTTCGGGCACAATGAGGTTTCAAGAAGCAAGTCCCTATTCCGGAGCCTGTAGCATCAAAATTCAATTTTGATGCACATCATTCTCTTAGAACCTCATTTCGAAGCTTGTGCCTCGAAATCCCCAGTTTTAGAGCATCAAAACCAGTGTTTTGAGGCACAACAAGGTTTCAAGATGCAAGCCCCAATTCTAGAGCCAGTAGCATCAAAATTCAATTTTGATGCACATTGTGCTCTTTGAACCCTGTTTTAGAAATTGTGCCTCAAAAGCCCAAGTTTTGGAGCATCAAAATTGATGTTTGGAGGCAACAAGGTTTCAAGATACAAGTCCTGACTTTGGAGCCGGTAGCGTCAAAATTAGATTTTGATGCACATCATGCTCTTGGAACCTTGTTGTGAAGCTTATGCCTCATAATCTTCAGTTTCGAAGCATCAAAATTGGTGTGTGGAGGCACAACAAGCTTTCAAGATGCAAGTCCCTATTCCGGAGACTGTAGTATCAAAACATGATTTTGATGCACATTGTGCTCTTAGAACCTTGTTTCGGAGCATATGGCTCGAAAGCTCCAGTTTCAAAACATCAAAATCAATGTTTAAAGGCAAAACAAGGTTTCAAGTCACAAGTCCTCATTCTCAAGCTAATAGCGTCAAACCACGATTTTGACAAACATGCTATTCTTAGAACCTCATTTCGGAGGTTGTGTCTCAAAAGCCTCATTTTTGGAGCATAAAAATTAGTGTTCGAAGGCACAACAATGCTTGAAGACACAAGTCCCAATTCCATAGTCGGTAGCGTCATAATGCAATTTTGATGTACATCGTACTCTTAGAACCTCATTTCGGAGCTTTTGCCTTGAAAGCCCTAATTTTGGAACATCAAAATCAGTGTTTGGAGGCACAACAAGGTTTCAAGAAGCAAGTCCCTATTCCGGAGCCTGTAGTGTCAAAATGGAAATTTGACGCACAACATTCTCTTTGAAGCTCATTTCAGAGCTTGTGTCTCGAAATAGCCAGTTTTGGAGCATCAAAATCAATGTTTGGAGACACAACAGGGTTTCAAGATGCAAGTCCCAATTCTAGAGTCAATAGCGTTGAATTCTGATTTTGGCGCACATCGTGCTATTAGAGTCAATAACGTTAAAATCTGATTTTGACGTTAATATCAGTGTTTTGAGGCACAACAAGGTTTCAAAATGCAAGCCCCGATTCTACAGCCAGTAGCATTAAAATTTAATTTTGATGCAAATTGTGCTCTTAGAACCTTGTTTTAGAAATTGTGCCTCAAAAGCCCTAGTTTTGGAGCATCAAAACCGGTTTTGGAGCTTCGAAACCAATGTTTGGAGGCATAACAAGGTTTCAAGATACAAATCATGATTCTAGAGACGGTAGCATCCAAATTTGATTTTGACACACATCGTGCTCTTAGAACCTTCTTTTGGAGCTTATGCCTCAAAATCTTTGGTTTCAAAGCATCAAAATTGGTGTTTGGAGGCACAACAATCTTTCAAGACGCAAGTCCCTATTCCGGAGCCTATAGTGTCAAAACGTGATTTTGATGCAAGTCATGCTCTTAGAACCTTGTTTCCGAGCGTGTGGCTTGAAAGCTCCAATTTTAAAACATCAAAATCTATGTTTAAAGGTAAAATAAGGTTTCAAGACACATGTCCAGATTCTCAAGCTAATAGCATCAAAACACGAGCCCCTATTCTAGAGCCTGTAGCGTCAAAATTCCATTTTGACTCGCATCATTCTCTTAGAAGTTCATTTCGGAGCTTGTGCCTCGAAACACCCATTTTTGGAGCATCAAAATCAATGTTTGAAGGCTCAACAAGGTTTCAAAATGCATGTCCCGATTCTAGAGTCAATAGCGTCAAAATCTGATTTTAGCGCCCATTGTGCTCTTAGAACATCATTTCGAAGCTTGTGCCTCTTGAAAGCCCCGGTTTCGGAGCATCAAAATCAGTCTTTTGAGGCACAACAAGGTTTCAAGATGCAAGTACTAATTTTGGAGCCGGTAGTGTCAAAATTTGATTTTGATGCAGAGCGTGCTCTTGGAACCTTGTTTGGAGCTTATGCCTCAAAATCTTCGGTTTCGAAGCATTGAAATTGGTGTGTGGAGGTACAACAAGCTGTCAAGACGCAAGTCTCTATTCCGGAGCTTGTAGTGTGAAAACATGAATTTGATGCACCTCATTTCAGAGAGTGTGGCTCGAAAGCTCCAGTGTCAAAACATCAAAACTGGTGTTTGGAGGCACAACAAGCTTTCAAGATGCGAGTCCCTATTCCGGAGCCTGTAGTGTCAAAACATGATTTTGATGCACATCATTCTCTTAGAACCTCATTTCGGAGTGTGTGGCTTGAAAGCTCAAGTTTCAAAACATCAAAATCAATGTTTAAAGGAACAACAAGTTTTCACGAAACAAGTCCCGATTCTCAAGTTGATGGCGTCAAAACATGATTTTGACAAACATGGTGTTCTTAGAACCTCGTTTCGGATGGTGTGCCTCAAAAGCCTCATTTTTGGAGCATAAAAATTAGAGTTTGGAGGCACAACAATATTTCAAGACACAAGTCCCAATTCCAAAGTGGGTAGTTTCAAAACGCAATTTTGATGTACATCGTGGTCTTAGAACCTCATTTCGGAGCTCGTGCCTTGAAAGCCCTAATTTTGGAACATCAAAATCAATGTTTTCAGGCGAAATAAGGTTTCAAGAAGCAAGTTCCAGATGCCTCAAAAGCCCCAGTTTTGAAGAATCAAAATCGATGTTTGGAGGCACAACAAGGTTTCAAGATGCAAGTTCTGATTCTGGAGTTGGTAGTGCCAAAATTTGATTTTGACGCACATCATACGTGCTCTTAGAACCTTGTTTTGGAAATTATACCTCAAATTCTTCAGTTTTGAATCATCAAAATTGGTGTTTGGAGGCACAAGCAGCTTTCAAGAGGCAAGTCCCTATTACGAAACCTGTAATGTCAAAATGTGGTTTTGATGCACATCGTGCTCTTAGAACCTCATTTCGGAGCATGTGGCTTGGAAGCTCTAGTTTCAAAACATCAAAATTAATTTTTAAAGGCACAATAAGGTTTCAAGACACAAGTCCCAATTCTCAAGCTGATAGCGTCGAAACATGATTTTGAAAAACATGGTGTTCTCAGAACCTCATTTTGGATGTTCTGCCTCAAAAGCACAACAAGGTTTCAAGAAGCAAGTCCCTATTCGGGAGCTTGTAGCGTCAAAATTCCATTTTGAAAAACATCATTCTTTTAGAAGTTCATTTCAGAGCTTGTGCCTTGAAAGACCCAGTTTTGGAGCATCAAAATCAATGTGTTGAGGCACAACAACGTTTGAAGATGTAAGTGTCAATTCTAGAGTCAATAGCGTGAAAATCTGATTTTGGTGCACATCGTGCTCTTAGAACCTCATTCCAAAGCTTGTGCCTCGAAATCCCCGATTTCGGAGCATCAAAATCTATGTTTTGAGGTAGAACAAGGTTTCAAGATGCAAGCACCGATTCTAGAGCGAGTAGCATCAAAATTCAATTTTGATGCAAATTGTGCTCTTAGAACCCTGTTTTAGAAATTGTGCCTCAAAAGCCCCAATTTTGGAGCATCAAAGTTGATGTTTGGAGGCACAACAAGGTTTCAAGATGCAAGTCCTAATTTTGGAGCCGGTAGCATCAAAATTTGATTTTGATGCACATCGTGCTCTTAGAACGTTGTTTTGGAGCTTATGCCTCAAAATCTTCAATTTTGAAGTATCAAAATTGGTGTCTAGAGGCACAACAAGCTTTCAAGATGCAAGTCCCTATTCTAGAGCCTATAGTGTGAAAACATGATTTTGATGCACATCGTGCCCTTAGAACCTCATTTTGGAGCGTGTGGCTCGAAAGCTCCAGTTTCCAAACATCAAAAGAAATGTTTTAAGGCACAACAAGGTTTCAAGACACGAGTCCCGATTCTCAAGCTGATACCGTCGAAACATGATTTTTACAAACATAGTGTTCTTAGATCCACATTTCAGAGGTTGTGCTTCAAAAGGCACATTTTTTGAGGATAAAAATTAGTGTTTGGCGGCACAAGAAGGCTTCAAGACACAAGTCCCAATTCCAGAGTCAAAAATGTCAAAACGCAATTTTCAAGTACATCGTGCTTTTAGAACCTCATTTCGGAGCTTGTGCCTTGAAAGGCCTGATTTTGGAACATCAAAATCAATGTTTTGGGGCACAATAAGGTTTCAAGAAGCAAGTCCCTATTCCAGAGCCTGTAGCATAAAAATTCAATTTTAACGCACATCATTCTCTTAGAAGCTCATTTCGGACCTTTTTCCTCGAAAGATCGAGTTTTGGAGCATCAAAATCAATATTTCGAGGCACAACAAGGTTTCAAGATGCAAGTATCGATTCTAGAGTCAATTGAGTCAAAATCCGATTTTGCCGTACATCGTGCTCTCAGAACCTCATTTTGCAGCTTTTGCCTCGAAAGCCCTGATTTTGGAGCATCAAAATCAGTTTTTTGAGGCACAACAAGGTTTCAAGATGTAAGCCTCGATTCTAGAGCCAGTAGCATCAAAATTCAATATTGATGAACATTGTGCTCCTACAACCCTGTTTTAGAAATTGCCCCAGTTTTGGAGCATCAAAATCGATGTTTGGAGGCACAACAACGTTTCAAGATGCAAGTACTGATTCTGGAGGCAGTAGCGTCAAAATTTTATTTTGACGCACATCGTGCTTATAGAACCTTGTTTTGGAGATTATGCCTCAAAATCTTTGGTTTTGAAGCATTGAAATTGGTGTTTCTGCACAACAAGCTTTCCAGATGCAAGTCCCTATTCCAGAGCCTGTAGTGTCAAAACGTGATTTCGATGCACATCGTGCATGCTCCTAGAACCTCATTTCGGAGCGTGTGGCTCAAAAGCTCCAGTTTAAAAACATAAAAATCAATGTTTAAAGGCACAACAAGGTTTCAAGACACATGTCTCGATTCTCGAGCTGATGGCGTCAAAATATAATTTTGAAAAACATGGTGTTCTTAGAATCTCATTTTGGAACATAAAAATTAGTGTATGGAGGCATAAAGAGGTTTCAAGACACGAGTCGCATTTCCAAAGTCGATACCATCAAAACGCAATTTTGATGAACATCGTGCTCTTAGAACCTCATTTCGGAGCTTGTGCCTTGAAATCCCTGATTTTGGAACATCAAAATCAATGTTTTGAGGCACGAAAAGGTTTCAAGAAGCAAGTTCCTATTTTGGATGCACATCATTCTCTTAAAAGCTCATTTCAGAGTTTGTGCCTCGAAAGACCCAGTTTTGGAGCATCAAAATCAATGTTTAGAGGCACAACAAGGTTTCAAGATGCAATTCCCGATTCTAGAGTCAATAGTGTTAAAATCTGATTTTGGCGCACATCATGGTCTTAGAATCTCATTTCGAAGCTTGTGCCTCGAAATCCCCTATTTCGGAGCATCAAATCAGTGTTTTGAGGCACAACAAGGTTTCAAGATCCAAGCCCCGATTCTAGAGCCAATAGCATCAAAATTCAATTTTGATGCACATTGTTCACTTAGAACCCTGGTTTAGAAATTTTGCCTCAAAAGCCTTAGTTTTGGAACACATCGTGCTTAGAGAACCTTGTTTTGGAGCTTATCCATCAAAATTTTTGGTTTCAAAGCATCGAAATTGGTGTTTGGAGGCACAACAAGCTTTCAAGATGCAAGTCCCTATTCCAGAGCTTGTAGTGTCAAAACGTGATTTTGATGGAAATCGTGCTCTTAGAACATCATTTCGAAGCATGTGGCTTGAAAGTTGCGGTTTCAAGATTTCAAGATGCAAGCCCCGATTCTAGAGTCAATAGCATCAAAATCTGAATTTGGCACACATCGTGCTCTTAGAAGCTCATTTCGAAACTTGTGCCTCAAAATTCACGGTTTCAAAGCATCAAAATCAGTGTTTGGAGGCACAACAAGGTTTCAAGATGCAAGCCCTAATTCTAGAGCCAGTACCATCAAAATTCATTTTGATGCACATTGTGCTATGAGAACCCTGTTTTAGAAATTGTGCCTCAAAAGCCCTAGTTTTGGATCATTAAAATCGATGTTTGGAGGCACAACAAGGTTTCAAGATGCAAGTCCTGATTCTTGAGCCGGTAGCGTCAAAAATTGATTTTGATGTACATCGTTCTCTTAGAACATTGTTTTGGAGCTTATGCCTCAAAATCTTCAATTTTGAAACATCGAAATTGGTATTTGGATGTACAACAAGCTTTCAAAATGCAAGTCCCTATTCCAGAGCCTGTAGTGTCAAAACGTGATTTTGAAGCACATCGTGCTCTTAGAACCTTGTTTCGGAGTGTGTGGCTCGTAAGCTATAGTTTCAAAACATCAAAATCAATGTTTAAAAGCACAACAAGGCAAGACACAAGTCCCGATACTCAAGCTCATAGCGTCAAAACATGATTTTGACAAACATGGTGTTCTTAGAACCTCATTTCGAAGGTCGTCCCTCAAAAGCCTTTTTTTTGGAGGATAAAAATTAGTGCTTGGAGGCAGAACAAGGTTTCAAGACACAAGTCCCAATTTGACAATCGGTAGCATCAAAATACAATTTTGATGTACATCATGCTCTTAGAACCTCATTTCAGAGATTTTGCCTTGAAAGCCCTGATTTTGGTACATCAAAATCAATGTTTTGAGGCACAACAAGGTTTCAAGAAGCAAGTCCCTATTCCGGAGCCTGTAACGTCAAAATTCTATTTTGATGCACATCATTCTCTTAGAGGCTCATTTTGGAGCATCAAAATCAATGTTTGGAGGCACAACAACGTTTCAAGATGCAAGTCCCGATTCTAGAGTCAAAAGTGTCAAAATCTGATTTTGGTGCACATACACTCTTAGAACCTCATGTTGAACCTTGTGCTTCGAAAGCCCTGATTTCGAAGCATCAAAATCAGTTTTTTGAGGTACAACAAGGTTTCAACATGCACGCCCCGAATCTAGAGCTAGTAGCATCAAAATTCAATTTTGATGCACATTGTGCTCTTAGAACCCTGTTTTAGAAATTGTGCCTTAAAAGCCCCAGTTTTGGAGCATCAAAATCGATGTTTGGAGGCAAAACAAGGATTCAAGATGCAAGTCCTGATTCTGGAGCCGATGGCGTCAAAATTTGATTTTGACGCACATCGTGCTCTTAGAACCTTGTTTTGGAGCTTATGCCTTCAAAATTGGTGTTTGGAGGCACAACATGCTTTCAAGATGCAAGTCCCTATTCCCGAGCCTGTAGTGTCAAAACATGATTTTGATGCACATCATGCTGTTAGAACCTCATTTCAAAGCATGTGGGTCGAAAGCTCCAGTTTCAAAACATTAAAATCAATGTTTAAAGGCGCAACAAGGTTTCAAGACACAATTCCCAATTCTCAAGCTGACAGCGTCAAAACATAATTTTGACAAACATGGTGTTCTTAGAACTTGATTTAGGAGGTTGTTCCGTGAAAGGCTCATTTTTGATGTACATCGTGCTCTTAGAACCTCATTTCGGAGCTTGTGGCTTGAAAGAACCAGTTTTAGAGCATCAAAATCAATGTTCGGAGGCAAAACATTGTTTCAAGATGCAAGTCCAGATTCTAGAGCCAATAGCGTCAAAATTTGATTTTGGCTCACATCATGGTCTTAGAACCTCATTTCGAAGCTTGTGCCTTGAAAGCCCCATTTTCGGAGCATCAAAATTAGCATTTTAGAGGCACAACAAGGTTTCAAGATGCAAGCCCGGATTCTAGAGCTAGTAGAATCAAAATTCAATTTTGATGCACATTGTGCTCTTAGAACCCTGTTTTAGACATTATGCCTCAAAAGCCCCAGTTTTGGATCATCAAAATTGATATTTAGAGGAACAACAAGGTTTTAAGATGCAAGTCCTGATTCTAGAGCCGGTAGCGTCAGAAAGAATTTGATTTTGATGCACATCGTGCTCTTAGAACCTTGTTTTGGAGCTTATGCCTCAAAATATTCTATTTTGAAGGCATCTAAATTGGTGTTTGGAGGCACAGCAAGCTTCCAAGATGCAAGTCTCTATTCCGGAGCCTGTAGTGTCAAAATATGATTTTGATGCACTTCGTGCTCTTAGAACCTCATTTCGGAGCATGTGGCTTGAAAGCTCTAGTTTCAAAACATCAAAATCAATGTTTAAAGGCACAACAAGGTTTCAAGACACATGTCCCGATTCTCAAGATGATAGCGTCAAAACATGATTTTGACAAATATGGTGTTCTTAGAACCTCATTTCAGAGGTTGTGCCTTAAAAGCCTCATTTTGGGAGCATAAAACTTAGTGTTTGGAGGCACAAAAAGGTTTCAAGACACAAGTCCCAATTCCAGAGTCGGTAGCTTCAAAATCAATGTTTTGAGGCACAACAAGGTTTCAAGAAGTAAGTCCCTATTCCGGAGCCTGTAGCATCACAATTCCATATTGAAACACATCAATCTCTTAGAAGCTCATTTCGGAGCTTGTGCCTCGAAACCCCCAGTTTTGGAGCATCAAAATCAATGTTTGCAAGCACAACAATGTCTCAAGATGCAAGTCCCGATTCTTAAAACCTCACTTCGAAGCTTGTGCCTTGAAAGCCCCAGTTTTGGAGCATCAAAATCAATGTTTTGAGGCACAACAAGGTTTCCAGATGCGAACCCTAATTATATAGCCAGTACCATCAAAATTCAATTTTGATGCTCATTGTGCTGTTAGAAAACTATTTTAAAAATTTTGTCTCAAAAGTCCCAATTCCAAAGTTAGTAGCGTCAAAATGCAATTTTGATGTACATCATGCTCTTAGAACTTCATTTTGGAGCTTTTGCCTTGAAAGCCCTAATTTAGGAACATCAAAGTCAGTGTTTGGTGGCACAACAAGGTTTCATAAAACAAGTCCCTATTCCGGAGCCTGTAGCATCAAAATGGAATTTTGACGCACATCATTCTCTTAGAATCTCATTTCGGAGCTTGTGCCTCGAAATACCCAATTTTGGAGCATCAAAATCAATGTTTGGAGGCACAACAAGGTTTCAAGATGCAATTCCCTATGCTAGAGTCAATAGCGTTAAAATCTAATTTTTGTGCACATCTTGCTCTTACAACATCATTTCGAAGCTTGTGCCTCGAAAGCCCCAGTGTTTGGAGGCACAACAAGGTTTCAAGAAGTCCCTATTCCAGAGCCTACAGCATTAAAATTCCATTTTGACGCACATCATTCTCTTAGAAGCTCATTTCAGAGCTTCTGCCTCGAAAGACCCAGTTTTTGGAGCATCAAAATCAATGTTTTGAGGCAAAAACAAGGTTTCAAGATTTGCAAGTCCCGATTCTAGAGCCAGTAGCATCAAAATTCAATTTTGATGCACATTGTGCTCTTAGAAACCGTGTTTTAGAATTTGTGCCTCAAAAGCCCCAGGTTTGGAGCATCAAAATCGATCTTTGGAGGCACAACAATCTTGATTGTGGAGCTCGTAGCGTCAAAATGCAAGCCCCCATTTTAGAGCCAGTAGCATCAAAATTCACTTTTGATGCACATTGTCCTCTTAGAACCCTGTTTTAGAAATTGTCCCTCAAAAGCCCTAGTTTTGGAGCATCAAAATCGATGTTTGGAGGCACAACAAGGTTTCAAGATGTAAGCCTCGATTCAAGAGCCAGTAGTATCAAAATTCAATTTTGATTCACATTGTGCTCTTAGAGCACTGTTTTAGAAATTGTGCCTCAAAAGCTCCAATTTTGGATCACAAAAATTGATGTTTGGAGGCACAACAAGGTTTCTTAATGCAAGTCCTGATTGTAGAGCCGATAGCATCAAATTTTTATTTTGAGGCACATCGTCCACTTGGAACCTTGTTTTGGAGCTTATACCTCAAAAATCTTCGGTTTTGAAGCATCAAAATTGGTGTTTGGAGGCACAACAAGCTTTCAAGTCGTAAATCCCTATTCCGGAGCCTGTAGTGTCAAAAACGTGATTTTGATGCACATAATGCTGTTAGAACCTCATTTCGGAGCGTGTGGCTCAAAATCTCCAGTTACAAAACAACAAAATCAATGTTTAAATTCAAAACAAGGTTTCGAGACAAAAGTCTCGATTCTCAAGCTGATAGCGACAAAACACGATTCTGAAAAAACATCGGGTTTTTTACAACCTCATTTCAGAGGTATAGAGCCATTAGCATCAAAATTCAATTTTGATGCACATTGTGCTCTTAGAACTCTGTTTTAGAAATTGTGCCTCAAAAGCCCCTGGTTTGGAGCATCAAAATTGATGTTTGGAGCCACAACAAGGTTTCAAGTAGCAAGTCCTGATTCTTGAGCTGGTAGGGTCAAATTTGATTTTGACGCACATGGTGCTCTTAGAACCTTGTTTTGGAGCTTATGCCTCAAAATATTCGGTTTAAAAAGCATTAAAATTAGTGTTTGGAAGCAAAACAAGCTTTCAAGATGCAAGTCCCAATTCCAGAGTCGGTAGCATCAAAATGCAATTTTGATGTACATGCTCTTAGAACCTCATTTCGGATTTTGTGCCTTGAGAGCCCTGATTTTGGAAAATCAAAATCAGTGTTTGGAGGCACAACAAGGTTTCAAGAAGTCCCTATTCCAGAGCCTACAGCATTAAAATTCCATTTTGACGCACATCATTCTCTTAGAAGCTCATTTCAGAGCTTCTGCCTCGAAAGAACCCAGTTTTGGAGCATCAAAATCAATGTTTTGAGGCAAAACAAGGTTTCAAGATTTGCAAGTCCCGATTCTAGAGCCAGTAGCATCAAAATTCAATTTTGATGCACATTGTGCTCTTAGAACCGTGTTTTAGAATTTGTGCCTCAAAAGCCCCAGGTTTGGAGCATCAAAATCGATCTTTGGAGGCACAACAATCCTGATTGTGGAGCCCGTAGCGTCAAAATTGGATTTTGATGCACATCATGCTCTTGGAACCTTGTTTTGGAGCTTATGTCTCAAAATCTTTGGTTTCGAAGCATCGAAATTGGTGTGTGGAGGCACAACAAGCTTTCAAGACGCAAGTCCCTATTCTGGAGATTGTAGTGTCAAAACGTGATTTTGATGCACATCGTGCCCTTAGAAGCTCGTTTCGAAGCATGTGGCTCGAAAGCTCCAGTTTCCAAACATCAAAAGCAATGTTTAAAGGCACAACAAGGTTTCAAGACACCAGACCCAATTGTCAAGCTGATAGCGTCAAAACACGTTTTTTACAAACATGGTGTTCTTAGATCCTCATTTCGGAGGTTGTGCTTCAAAAGCCGCATTTTTGGAGAATAAAAAATTAGTGTTTGGAGGCAAAACAGTGTTTCAAGACACAAGTCCCAATTCCAAAGTCGGTAGCGTCAAAACGCAATTTTGATGTACATCGTGTTCTTAGAACCTCATTTTGGAGCTTGTGCCTTGAAAGTCCTGATTTTGGAACATCAAAATCAATGATTTAAGGCACAACAAGGTTTCAAGAAGCATGTCTCTATTATGGAGCCTGTAGCGTCAAAATTCGATTTTGATGCACATCATTCTCTTAGAAGCTCATTTCGGAGCTTGTGCCTCGAAAGACCCAATTTTGAAGCATCAAAATCAATGTTTGGAGTCACAACAAGGTTTGAAGATGCAAATCTCGATTCTAGATTCAATAGCGTCAAAATCTAATTTTGGCGCACATCTTGCTCTTAGAACCTCAGTTCGAAGCTTGCATCTCGAAAGCCCTGGTTTCAAGATGCAAGCCTTGATTCTAGAGCCAGTAGCATCAAAATTAAAGTTTGATGCACATTGTGCTCTTAGAAGCCTGTTATAGAAATTGTGCCTCAAAAGCCCTAGTTTTGGAGCATCAAAATCAATGTTTGGAGGCACAACAAGGTTTCAAGATGCAAGTCTTGATTATGGAGCCGGGTAGCGTTAAAATTTGAGTTTGACACACATCGTGCTCTTTGAACCTTGTCTTGGAGCTTATGCCTCAAAATCTTCGGTTTCGAAGCATCAAACTTGGTGTTTAGAGGCACAACAAGCTTTCAAGACGCATGTCCCTATTCCGGAGCCTATAGTGTCAAAACGTGATTTTGAATAACATTGTGCTCTTAGAACATCGTTTCTGAGCATGTGGCTTGAAAGCTCCAACTTCAAAACATCAAAATCAATGTTTAAAGGCACAATAAGGTTTCAAGACGCAAGTCTTGATAGCGCATCAAAATGTGATTTTGACGCACATCATGCTCTTAGAACCTCGCTTGCGGAGCTTGTGCCTCAAAAGCCCCGGTTTCAAGATGCAAGGCCCGATTCTAGAGCCCGTAGCATCAAAAGTCAATTTTGATGCACATTGTGCTCTTAGAACCCTATTTTGGAAATTGTGCCTCAAAACCCATAGTTTTGCAGCATCAAAATCGATGTTTGGAGGCACAACAAGGTTTCAAGATGCGAATCCTGATTCTCGAGTCGGTACAATCAACATTAGATTTTGACGCACATCGTGCTCTTAGAACTTTGTTTTGGAGCTTATGCCTCAAAATATTTAGTTTCGAAGCATCAAAATTGGTGTTTGGAGGCACAACAAGCTTTCAAGACGCAAGTCCCTATTCTAGAGCCTGTAGTGTCAAAACATGATTTTGATGCACATCGTGCTCTTAGAGCCTCGTTTCGGAGCATGTGGCTCGAAAGCTCCAGTTTCAAAACATCAAAATCAATGTTTAAAGGCACAACAAGGTTTCAAGACACAAGTCCCAATTCTCAAGCTGATAGCATCAAAACACGATTTTTATAAACATGGTGTTCTTAGAACCTCATTTCAGAGGTTGTGCCTCAAAAGCCTCATTTTTGGAGCATAAAAATTAGTGATTGGAGGCACAAGAAGGTTTCAAGACACAAGTCCCAATTCCAGAGTCGGTAGCATCAAAATTATATTTTGATGTACATCGTGCTCTTAGAACCTCAATTCAGATCTTGTGCCTTGAAAGCCTTGATTTTGGAACATCTAAATCAATGTTTGGAGGTAGAACAAGGTTTCAAGATGCAAGTCCCGATTCCCATGCTGGTAGCATCAAAAATCAATTTTGATGCGGATCGTTCTCTTAGAACCTTGTTTCAAAGTTTACACCTTGAACACCCCGGTTTCGGAGCATCAAAATTGGTATTTGGAGGAAGAAAAAGGTTTCAAGACGAAAGTCCCGATTCCAGAGACGGTAGTGTCAAAATGCGATTTTGAAGCACATTGTGCTCTTAGAACCTTATTTAGGAGCATCAAAACTGGTCTTTGGAGGCAGAGGGTTGCAAGATGCAAGTCACGATTTCGGAGCCAGTAGCGCGTCAAAACGTGATTTTGAGGCACATCGTGCTCTTAGAACCTCGTTTGCGGAGCTTGTGCGTCGAAAGCCCCGATTTTGAATCATCAAAATTAGTGTTTTGGGGCACAACAAGGTTTCAAGAAGCAAGTTTCTATTCTGGAGCCTGTAGATGCACATCATTTCAGAGCTTGTGCCTTGGAAGACCTAGTTTTGGAGCATCAAAATCAATGTTTGGAGGCAGAACAAAGTTTCAAGATGCAAGTTCCGATTCTAGAGTCAATAGCGTCAAAATCTGATTTTGGTGCACATCATGCTCTTAGAACCTCATTTCGAGCTTGTGCCTCGAAAGCCCCAGTTTTGGAGCATCAAAATCAATGTTTTCAGACACAACAAGGTTTCAAGATGCAAGTCCCTATTCCTGAGCCTGTAGTGTCAAAACGCGATTTTGATGCACATCGTGTGGCTCGAAAGCTCCAGTTTCAAAACATGAAAATGAATGTTTAAAGGCAACACAAGGTTTCAAGACACAAGTCCCGATTCTCAAGCTGATAGCGTCAAAAGATGATTTTGACAAACATGGTGTTCTTAGAACCTCGTTTCAGAGGTCGTGCCTTAAAAGCCTCATTTTTGAAGCATAAAAATTAGTGTTTGGAGGCACAACAAGGGTTCAAGACACAAGTCTTTATTCTAGAATCGGTAGCGTCAAAATGCAATTTTGATGTACATCATGCTCTTAGAACCTCATTTCAGAGCTTGTGCCTTGAAAGCCCTGAAAGAGCCTATTGCGTCAAAATTCTATTTTGATGCACATCATTCTCTAAGAAGCTCATTTCGGAGCTTGTGCCTCAAAAGACCCAATTTTGGAGCATCAAAATCAGTGTTTGGAGGCACAACAAGGTTTCAACATGCATGTCCCGATTCTAGAGTCAATTGCGTCAATATCTGATTTTGGTGCACATTGTGCTCTTAGAACCTCAATACAAAGCTTGTGCCTCGAAAGCCCCAGTTTCAGAGGATCAAAATGAGTGCTTTGAGGCACAACAAGGTTTCAAGATGCAAGCCCAGATTCTAGCGCTAGTAGCATCAAAATTCAATTTTGATGCACATTATGCTCTTAGAACCCTGTTTTAGAAATTGTGCCTAAAAAGCCATCAAAATCGATCTTTGGAGGCACAACAACATTTCAAGATACAAGTCATGATTGTGGAGCCGATAGCGTCAAAATTGGATTTTGACGCACATCATGCTCTTGGAACCTTGTTTTGGAGCTTATGCCTCAAAATCTTCGGTTTCGAAGTATCAAAATTGGTGTTTGGAGGCACAACAAGCTTTCAAGATGCAAGTCCCTATTCCGGAGACTGTAGTGTCAAAACATGATTTTGATGCACATTGTGCTCTTAGAACCTCATTTCAGAGCATGTGGCTCGAAAGCTCCAGTTTCCAAACATCAAAATCAATATTTATAGCAAAACAAGGTTTCAAGACACAAGTCCCGATTCGCAAGCTGATAGTGTCAAAACACGATTTTGAGAAACATGCTATTCTTAGAACTTTATTTCGGAGGTTGTGCCTCAAAAGAATCATTTTTGGAGTATAAAAAATTAGTGTTTGGAGACACAACAATGTTTCAAGACACAAGTCCCAATTCCAGAGTCGGTAGCGTCAAAATGCAATTTTGATGTACATCGTGCTCTTAGAACCTCATTTTGGAGCTTGTGCCTTGAAAGCCCTGATTTTGGAACATCAAAATCACTGTTTGGAGGCACAACAAGGTTTCAAGAAGCAAGTCCCTATTCCGGAGCCTGTAGTGTCAAAATGGAATTTTGACGCACAACATTCTCTTAGAAGCTCATTTCGGAGCTTGTGCCTCGACAGACCTAGTTTTGGAGCATCAAAATCAATGTTTGAAGGCACAACATTTCAAGATGCAAGTCCCGATTCTAGAGTCAATAGCGTTAAAATATGATTTTGCCGCACATTGTGCTCTTAGAGTCAATAGCTTTAAAATCTGATTTTGGCGTTAAAATCAGTGTTTTGAGGCACAACAAAGTTTCAAGATGCAAGCCCTGATTCTACAGCCAGTAGCATCAAAATTCAATTTTGATGCACATTGTGCTTTTAGAACCCTGTTTTAGAAATTGTGCCTCAAATGCCCTAGTTTTGGAGCATTAAAACCAGTTTTGGAGCTTCGAAACTTATGTTTGGAGGCATAACAAGGTTTCGAGATGCAAGTCTTGATTCTGGAACTGGTAGAGTTGAAATTTCGAAGCATCAAAATCTTAGAACCTCGGTTTTGAAGCATCAAAATTGGTGTTTGGAGGCACAACAAGCTTTCAAGACTCAAGTCCCTATTCCGGAGCCTGTAGTGTCAAAAAGTGTTTTTGATGCACATCGTGCGTGCTCTTAGAACCTCGTTCCGGAGCATGTGGCTCGAAAGCTCTAGTTTAAAAACATCAAAATCAATGTTTAAAGGCACAACAAAGTTTCAAGACACAAGTCTCGATTCTCAAGCTGATGGCGTCAAAACACAATTTTGACAAACATGGTATTCTTAGAATCTCATTTCGGAGGTCGTGCCTCAAAAGCCTCCTTTTTGGAGCATAAAAATTATTGTATGGAGGCACAAAGAGGTTTCAAGACACAAGTCCCAATTCCAGAGTTGGTAACTTCAAAACGCAATTTTGATGAACATCGTGCTCTTAGAACCTAATTTCGAAGCTTGTGCCTTGAAAGCCCTAATTTTGGAACATCAAAATCAATATTTTTAGGAAGCAAGTCCCTCTTTTGGAGCCTGTAGCATCAAAATGAAATTTTGATGCATATCATTATCTTAGAAGCTCATTTTGGAGCTTGTGCCTCGAAAGACCCAGTTTTGAAGCATCAAAATCAATATTTGGAGCCACAACAGGGTTTAGAGATAAAAGTCCCGATTCTAGAGTCAAAAGCATCAAAATATGATTTTGCCGCACATCATACTCTTAGAACCTCAGTTCGGAGCTTGTTCCTCGAAATCCCTGTTTTTGGAGCATCAAAATCAGTGTTTTGAGGCACAAAAAGGTTTCAAGATGCAAGCCCCGATTCTAGAGCCAGTAGCATCAAAATTCAATTTTGATGCAATTGTGCTCTTAGAACCCTAGTTTAGAAATTGTGCCTCAAAAGCCCAAGTTTTGGAGCATCAAAATTGATGTATGGAGGCACAACAAGGTTTCAAGATGAAAGTCCTGATTCTAGAGCTGGTAGCATCAAAATTTGAGTTTGATGCACATCGTGCTCTCAGAACCTTGGTTTGGAGCTTTTGCTTCAAAATCTTTGGTTTCGAAGCATCAAAATTGGTGTTTGGAGGCACAAAAAGCTTTCAAGATGCAACTCCCTATTCCGGAGCCTATAGTGTCAAAACATGATTTTGATGCACATCGTGCTCTTAGAACCTCGTTTCGGAGTGTGTGGCTCGAAAGCTCTAGTTTCAGATAATAAAAATCATTGTTTAAAGGCACAACAAGGTTTCAAGACGCAAGTCCCGATTCTCAAGCTGATAGCGTCAAAACACGATTTTGACAAACATGGTGTTCTTAGAACCTCATTTCAGAGGTTGTGCCTCAAAAGCCTCATTTTTGGAGCATAAAAATTAGTGTTTGGAGGCACAACAAGGTTTCAAGACACAAGTCCCTATTCCAGAGTCGATAGCGTCAAAACGTAATTTTGATGTACATCGTGCTCTTAGAACCTCATTCTGGAGCTTGTGGCTTGAAAGCCCTGATTTTGGAACATCCAAATAAATGTTTTGAGGAACAACAAGGTTTCAAGAATCAAGTCCCTATTCCGAAGACTGTAGCATCAAAATTCTATTTTGACGCACATCATTCTCTTAGAAGCTCATTTCAGAGCTTGTGCCTCGAAAGACCCTATTTTAGAGTATCAAAATCAATGTTTAGAGGCACAACAAGGTTTCAAGAAGGAAGTCATGATTCTAGAGTCAATAGCATCAAAATTTGATTTTGGTACACATCGTGCTCTTAGAACCTCATTTTGAAGCTTGTGCCTCGAAAGCCTTGATTTCAAAGCATCAAAATCAGTGTTTTGAGGCACAACAAGTTTTCAAGATGCAAGCCCCGATTCTAGAGCCAGTAGCGTCAAAATTTGATTTTGATGCACATCGCGCTCTTAGAACATTGTTTTGGAGCTTATACCTCAAAGTCTTCACTTTCGGAGCATCGAAATTGGTGTTTGGAGCCACAACAACCTTTCAAGATGCAAGTCCTTATTCTCAAACCTGTAGTTTCGAAACGTGATTTTCATGCACATCATGCTCTTATAACCTCATTTCGGAGCGTGTGGCTTGAAAGGTCCTGTTTCAAAACATCAAAATCAATGTTTAAAGGCACAAAAAGGTTTCAAGACACAAGTGCCAATTCTCAAGATGATAGCATAAAAACATGATTTTGACAAACATGGTATTCTTAGAACATCATTTTGGAGGTTGTGCCTCAAAAGCCTCATTTTTGGGGCATAAAAATTAGTGTTTGGAGGCACAACAAGGTTTCGAGACACAAGTCCCAATTCTAGAGTCGGTAGCGTCAAAATGCAATTTCGATGTACATCGTGCTCTTAGAACCTCATTTCAGAGCTTGTGCCTTGAAAGTCCTGATTTTGGAACATCAAAATCAATGTTTTGAGGCACAACAAGGTTTCTAGAAGCAAGTCCTTATTCCAGAGCCTGTAGCATCAAAATTCCATTTTGACGAACATCATTCTCTAAGAAGCTCATTTCGGAGCTTGTGCCTCGAAAGACCCAATTTTGGAGCATCAAAATCAATGTTTGGAGGCACAACAAGGTTTCAAGATCCAAGTATTGATTTTGGAGCCGGTAGCGTCAAAATTCAATTTTGATGCACATCATTCTCTTAGAAGCTCATTTCAGAGCTTATGCCTCGAAAGAGCTAGTTTTGGAGCATCAATATAAGGGTTTCAAGATGCAAGTCCCTATTCTAGAGTCAATAGCGTCAAATTTTGACGCACATCTTGCTCTTAGAACCTCATTCCGAAGCTTGTGCCTCAAAATCCCCTTTTTTAGAGCATCAAAATCAGTGTTTTGAGGCACAACAAGATTTCAAGATGCAAGCCCCAATTCTAGAGCCAGTAGCATCAAAATTCAATTTTGATGCACATTGTGCTCTTCAAACCCTATTTTAGAAATTGTGCCTCAAAAGCCCAAGTTTTGGAGCATCAAAATCGATGTTTGGAGGCACAACAAGGTTTCAAGATACAAGTCCTGACTTTGGAGCCGGTAGCATCATGCTCTTGGAACCTTGTTGTGGAGCTTATGCCTCATAATCTTTGATTTCGAAGCATCAAAATTGGTGTGTGGAGGCACAACAAGCTTTCAAGATGCAAGTCCCTATTCCAGAGACTGTAGTGTCAAAACATGATTTTGATGCACATTGTGCTCTTAGAACCACGTTTTAGAGTGTATGGCTCGAAAGCTCTAGTTTCAAAACATCAAAATCAATGTTTAAAGGCAAAACAAGGTTTCAAGTCACAAGTCCCATTCCTCAAGCTGATAGCATCAAACCACGATTTTGACAAACATGCTATTCTTAAAACCTCATTTTTCTGAGGTTGTGTCTCAAAAGCCTCATTTTTGGAGCATAAAAATTAGTGTTTGGAGGCACAACAATGTTTGAAGACACAAGTCCTAATTCCATAGTTGGTAGCGTCAAAACGCAATTTTGATGTACATCGTGCTCTTAGAACCTCATTTCAGAGCTTGTGCCTTGAAAGCCCTAATTTTGGAACATCAAAATCAGTGTTTGGAGGCACAGCAAGGTTTCAAGAAGCAAGTCCCGATTCTAGAGTCAATAGCATTGAATTCTTATTTTGGCGCACATTGTGCTCTTAGAGTCAATAATGTTAAAATATGATTTTGGCGATAAAATCAGTGTTTTGAGGCACAACACGGTTTCAAGATGCAAGCCCCGATTCTACAGCCAGTAGCATCAAAATTCAATTTTGATACACATTGTGCTCTTAGAACCTTGTTTTAGAAATTGTGTCTCAAAAGCCCTAGTTTTTGGAGCATCAAAACCGGTTTTGGAGCTTCAAAACCGATGTTTGGAGGCATAACAAGGTTTCAAGATGCAAATCCTGATTCTGGAGCCTGTAGCATCGAAATTTGATTTTGAGACACATCGTGCTCTTAGAACCTTGTTTTGGAGCTTATGCCTCAAAATCTTCGGTTTCGAAGCATCAAAATTGGTGTTTGGAGGCACAACAATCTTTCAAGACGCGAGTCCTATTCCGGAGCCTGTAGTGTCAAAACGTGATTTTGATGCAAGTCATGCTGTTAGAACCTCATTTCCGAGCGTGTGGGTTGAAAGCTCCAGTTTCAAAACATCAAAATCAATGTTTAAAGGTACAATAAGGTTTCAAGACACATGTCCATATTCTCAAGCTGATAGTGTCAAAACACGAGCCCCTGTTCGGAGCCTGTAGCGGTCAAAATTCCATTTTGACTCACATCATTCTCTTAGAAGTTCATTTCGGAGATTGTGCCTCGAAAGACCCAGTTTTGGACCATCAAAATCAATGTTTGAAGGCACAACAAGGTTTCAAAATGCATGTCCACGATTCTAGAGTCAATAGCGTCAAAATCTGATTTTACTGCCCATCATGCTCTTAGAACATCATTTCGAAGATTGTGCCTTGAAAGCCCCGGTTTCAAAGCATCAAAATCAGTCTTTTGAGACACAACAAGGTTTCAAGATGCAAGTACTGATTTTGGAGCCTATAGTGTCAAAATTTGATTTTGATGCAGACCGTGCTCTTGGAACCTTGTTTTGGAGCTTATGCCTCAAAATCTTTGGTTTCGAAGCATCGAAATTGGTGTGTGGAGGCACAATAAGCTATCAAGACGCAAGTCCCTATTCCAGAGCCTATAGTGCGAAAACGTGATTTTGATGCACATCGTTCTCTTAGAACCTCATTTCGGAGAGTGTGGCTCAAAAGCTCCAGTGTCAAAACATCAAAACTGGTGTTTGGAGGCACAACAAGCTTTAAAGATGCAAGTCCCTATTCCGGAGCCTGTAGTGTCAAAATGTGATTTTGATGCACATCGTGCTCTTAGAACCTCGTTTCAGAGCGTGTGCCTCGTAAGCTCCAGTTTCAAAACATCAAAATCAATGTTTAAAGCCACAACAAGGTTTCAAGACACAAGTCCCGATTCTCAGAGTTGACAGCGTCGAAAACATGATTTTGACAAACATGGTGTTCTTAGAACCTCATTTCGGAGGTCCTGACCCAAAAGCCTCATTTTTGGTGAATAAAAATTAGTGTTTGGAGGCACAATAAGGTTTCAAGACACGAGTCCCAATTCCAGTGTCTGGTAGCATTGTAACACAATTCTGATGTATGTCGTGCTCTTAGAACCTCTTTAGAACGCAATTTTGGAAAATCAAAATCAATGTTTTGAGGCACAACAAGGTTTCAAGAAGCAAGTCCCTTTTCCGGAACCTGTAGCGTCAAAAGTCCTTTTTGATGCACATCATTCTCTTAGAAGCTCATTTCAGAGCTTGTGCCTCGAAAGACCCAGTTTTGGAGCATCAAAATCAATGTTTAGAGACACAACAAGGTTTCAAGATGCAAGTCCCGATACTAGATTCAATAGTGTCCAAAATCTGATTTTGGCACACATCGTGCTCTTATAACCTCATTTCAAAGCTTGTGCCTTGAAAGCCCCAGTTTTGGAGTATCAAAATCAGTGTTTTGAGGCACAACAAGGTTTTAAGATGCAAGCCCCGATTCTAGAGCTAGTAGCATCAAAACTCAATTTTGATGCACATTGTTTTCTTAGAACCCTGTTCTAGAATTTTGGCTCAGAAGCCCCAGTTTTGGAGCATAAAAATCGATGTTTGGAGGCACAACAAGGTTTCAAGATGCAAGTCCTAATTATGGAGCCGGGGTAGCGTCAAAATTTGGTTTTGCCGCACATCGTGCTCTTAGAACCTTGTTTTGGAGGTTATGCCTCAAAATCTTCAGTTTCGAAGAATCAAAATTGGTGTTTGGAGACACAACAAGCTTTTCAAGATGCAAGTCCCTATTCCGGAGCCTGTAGTGTCAAAACGTAATTTTGATGCACATCATGCCCTTAGAACCTTGTTTTGGAGCGTGTGGCTCAAAAGCTGCAGTTTCAAAACATCAAAATCAATGTTTAAAGGCACAACAACTTTTCAAGACACAAGTCCCGATTCTCAAGCTGATAACATCAAAACATGATTGTGACTAACATCAAAATCAATGTTTTCAGTGCACAACAAGGTTTCAAGATGCAAGCTCCGATTCTAGAGCCAGCATAAAATTCAATTTTGATGTACATTTGATTCTGGAGCCGGGTAGTGTCAAAATTTGATTTTGTCAAAATGTTGATTTTGAGACACATCGTCCTCTTAGAACCTTTTTTTGGAACTTATGCCTCAAAATCTTTGGTTTTGAAGCATCAAAATTGGTGTTTGGAGGCACAACAAGCTTTCAAGATGCAACTCCCTATTCAATTTTGACGCACATCATTCTCTTAGAAGCTCATTTCAGAGCTTGTGCCTCAAAAGATCCAGTTTTAGAGTATCAAATTCAATGTGTGGAGGCACAACAACGTTTGAAGATGTAAGTGTCAATTCTAGAGTCAATAGCGTGAAAATCTGATTTTGGTGCAAGTCCCGATTCTAGAGTAAATAGCGTCAAAATCTTATTTTAGCGTACATCATGCTCTTAGAATTCTCATTTCAAAGCCTGTGCCTCGAAAGCCCCTGGCTTTTGCAGCATCCAAATTTGTGTTTTGAGGCAGAACAAGGTTTCAAGATGCAAGCTCCAATTCTAGAGCAAGTAGCATCAAAATTCAATTTTGATGCACATTGTGCTCTTCGAACCCTGTTTTAAAAATTGTGCCTCAAAAGCCCCAACTTTGGAGCATCAAAATCAATGTTTTGGAGAGACAACAATGTTTTAAGATGCAAGTCCTGATTCTAGAGCCAGTAACGTCAAAATTTTATTTTAACGCACATCGTGCTCTTTAGAACCTTGTTTTGGAGCTTATGCCCTCAAAATCTTCGGTTTCGAAGCATCAAAATTAGTGTTTGGAGGCACAACAACCTTTTCAAGATGCAACTCCCTATTTCAGAGCCTAACAGTGTCAAAACATGATTTTGATGCACATCGTACTCTTCGAACCTCGTTTGAGAGCGTTTGGCTCGAAAGCTCCAGTTTCAAAACATCAAAAGCAATGTTTAAAGGCACAACAACGTTTCAAGTCATTAGTGCCAATTCCACAGTCGGTTAGCATCAAAACACAATTTTGATGTACATCGTGCTACCTCTTTTCGGAGCTTGTGCCTTGAAAGCCCTAATTTTGCGAACATCAAAATCGATGTTTTAAGGCACAAAAAGGTTTCAAGAAGCAAGTCCCTATTCCGGAGCCTGTGGCGTCAAAATTCCATTTTGACGCACATCATTCTCTTAGAAGCTCATTTCGGAGCTTGAGCCTTGAAAGACCTGGTTTTGGAGTATCAAAATCAATGTTTGGAGGCACAACAGGGTTTCAAGATACAAGTCCCGATTCTAAAGTCAATAGTGTCAAAAATCTGATTTTGGCGCACATTGTGCTCTTAGAACCTCATTTTGAAGCTTGTGGCTCGAAAGCCTTGGTTTCGAAGTATCAAAAATCAGTGTTTTGAGGCACAACAATGTAGCAAGATGCAAGTCCCGATTCTAGAGTCAATAGTGTCAAATCTGATTTTGGCGCACATCGTGTTCTTAGAACCTCATTTCGTAGCTTGTACCTCGAAAGCCCCGGTTTTTTAGCATCAAAATTAGTGTTTTGAGGCACAACAAGGTTTCAAGATGCAAGCCCCGATTTAAGAGCCAGGTAGCATCAAAATTTAATTTTGATGGAAATTATGCTCTTAGAACCCCTGTTTTAGAAATTGTGCCTCAAAAGCTCTAGTTTTGGATCTCCAAAATTGATTTTTTGAAAGGCACAACAAGGTTTCTTGATGCAAGTCCTAATTCTGGAGCCGATAGCATCAAAATTTGATTTTGAGGCACATGACACTCTTGGAACCTTGTTTCAGAGTTTATGCCCTCAAAATCTTTGGTTTCAAAGAATCAAAATTGGTGTTTGGAGGCACAGCGAGCTTTCAAGACGTAAGTCCCTATTCTGGAGCTTGTAGTGTCAAAACGTTATTTTGATGCACATAGTGCTGTTAGAACCTCATTTTAGCGTCAAAATTCAAACCTCATTTTGGAGCCTGTAGCGTCAAAATGGAATTTTCATGCACATCATTATCTTAGAAGCTCATTTCAGAGCTTGTGCCTCGAAAGACCTATTTTTGGAGCATCAAAATCAATGTTTGGAGGCACAACAAGGTTTGAAGATGCTAGTCTCGACTTCTAGAGTCAATAGCGTCAAAATCTTATTTTGGCACACATCGTGCTCTTAGAACCTCATTTCGAAGCTTGTGCCTCGAAAGCCCTGGTTTTCAGAGCATCAAAATCAGTGTTTTGAGGCACAACAAGGTTTCGAGATGCAAGCCTCAATTCTAGAACCAGTAGCATCAAAATTCAATTTTGATGCACATTGTGCTATCAGAACCCCTATTTTAGAAAGTGTGCCTCAATAGCCCCAGTTTTGGGAGCATCAAAATCGATGTTTGGAGGCACAAAAAGGTTTTCAAAATGCAAGTCATGCTCTCAGAACCTCATTTCAAAACATCAAAATCAATGTTGATGCACATCGTGCTCTCAGAACCTCGTTTCGAAGCATGTGGCTCAAAAGCTCCAATTTCAAAACATCAAAATCAAAGTTTAAAGGCACAACAAGGTTTTAAGACACAAGCCCCGATTCTCAAGCTGATAGCGTCAAAACATGATTTTGACAAACGTGGCGTTCTTGGAACCCTATTCCAGAGGTTGTGCCTCAAAAAGCCTCGTTTTCGGAGCATAAAAATTAGTGTTTGGAGCAGAACAAGGTTTCAAGACACAAGTCCCAATTCCAGAGTCTGAAGCATCAAAACGCAATTTTGATGTACATCGTGCTCTTAGAACATCATTTCGAAGCTTGTGCCTTGAAAGCCCTGATTTTGGAAAATCAAAATCAATGTTTTGAGGCACAACAAGTTTTCAAGAAACAAGTCCATATTCCCGAGCCTGTAGCATCCATTTTAATGCACATCATTCTTTTAGAAGCTCATTTCGCAGCTTGTGCCTTGAAAGACCCAGTTTTGGAGCATCAAAATCAATATTTGGAGGCACAACAAGGTTTCAAAAGCAAGTCTCGATTGTAGAGTCAATAGCGTCAAATTCTGATTTTCACGCACATCATACTCTTAGAACCTTATTTTGAAACTTGTGCCTCGAAAGCCCCCATTTCGGAGCATCAAAATCAGTGTTTTGAAGCAAAACAAGGTTCCAAGATGCAAGCCCCGATTCGAGAGCCAGTAGCATCACAATTCAATTTTGATGCTCTTAGAAACTGTTTTAGGAAACTGTGCCTCAACAGCCCCAGTTTTAGAGAATGAAATACGATGTTTGGAGGAACAACAAGGTTTCAAGATGCAAGTCCTGATTCTGGAGCCGGTAGAGTCAAAATTTGATTTTGATGCACATCGTGTTCTTAGAACCCTTGTTTTGGAGCTTATGCCTCAAAATCTTTGGTTTTGAATCATCAAAATTGGTGTTTGGAGTCACAGCAAGATTTCAAGAGGCAAGTCCCTATTCGGAGCCTGTAGTGTCAAAATCTTCGGTTTTGAAGAATCAAAATTGGTGTTTGGAGGAACAACAAGCTTTCAAGATGCGAGTCCCTATTTCGGATCCTGTAGTATTTAAAACGTGATTTTGATGCACATCATGCTCTTTAGAACCTCGTTTCAGATCGTGTGGGTCGAAAGCTCCAGTTTCAAAACATTAAAATCAATGTTTAAAGGCACAAGTCCCGATTCTCAAGCTAATTGCATCAAAACACGATTTTGACAAACATGGTGTTCTTAGAACTTCATTTTGGAGGTTGTGCCTCAAAAGGCCTCCTTTTTGGAGAATAAAAATCTAATGTTTGGAGGCACAATAAGGTTTCCAGACACAAGTCCCAATTCCACTAGTCAGTAGCTTTAAAATGCAATTTTGATGTACATCGTGCTCTTAGAACCTCATTTCAGAACTTGTGCCTTGAAAGCCCTTATTTTGGAACATCAAAATCAGTGTTTGGAGGCCACAACGAGGTTTCAAGAAACAAGTCTATATTCTGGAGCCTGTAGCGTCAAAATTTCATTTTGATGCACATTACTCTCTTAGAAGCTCATTTCGGAGCTTGTGCCTCGAAAGACCCAGTTTTGGAGCATCAAAATCAATGTTTGGAGGCACAACAAATTTTCAAGATGCAAGTCCCGATTCTAGAATCAATA
>NW_026729310.1:0-70971 GCF_030272615.1 Cryptomeria japonica
CTGCCACTATAAGTTAGTTACTAATAAAACATTAAAAAATAAGGATAATTTGGACTTCACTTTTTATATAGATTATTTTTTTCAATTATTTTTGTATTTATAACTTAAAATTTAAGTGCATGGATTCATTTTTCATTTTTTGTATACATTTACTTTTTTAAATAAATAATTAATATTGTGTGTACTAAAAATATAACTAATTTGATGAGATGCATTTTTAGGATCTAGAGTCATGGACATGTCTCTGGGGATTGTGCAAAACCCTCAATTGGTTCATGGTTAGGTTCTACATGGTTGTGACTGCTTGTTCCTAGTGATTTGGGGGTTCTCTCTACCCTCCATCTATTGACTACCTTTGTTGTCACCAGTTAGGTGGTTTCAGTGCTCTGCATGAAGGAAGAGGATGTCAAGTTGTAGGGGGGACTCCTTGGGGCCTTTGTCTCTACCTTTCCCATCCCTTTGGTTGGTGCCCTGTTTGGGGATTTGTGCTTTGTAGCTCTTTTGGCGCATGCTTATGTAGATTTGATGAAGAGTCACTTTTGAGACTAGTTTGCCTCTATTCCTCTTTTGTTGCTAGTCTTTGGCTAGACATAGGGAGTGTGTCGGTTCCCCATCTAGGGAAGGCTCTTGTGGCTTGGTTTTCTTGCCTTAGTTTTGGGTATCCTATTTGGAATTTGGTTTTGTGTCACCCTCTTTGTATTTTGGCGGTTTCTATGTGCTCTCTCAAGGCCTCTCTTTGGAGACTCTTGTTATGGTGGTTTTTTATCTTTCGGAGGTTGCTTGTGGTTGTTGGGTTTCAAGGTCTAAACATATTTATGTGGATGATGGCTTCCCTATTGGTATTGGTTCTTCACCTTCTAGTGTGGGTTGGAGGTGGTTGCATGTTGAGGGCTAGTTACCTTACAAGAGATTAATTAGAGAAAGCTCTACTTTCCTTCTTCCTACTCCTACAGTGCTTTATGAATGATTTTGTGGTTTTTTTGTTTTCTTGGGATAATTTTTTTGTCCCTATTTGTCTTTGTCTTTGTATGTTTTATTTTAAGGGAAGGATGTCTGGCTCTTTGCTTACAGAGTTTCTTGGCTACTCCTAGCTCAATGTAGTTCCTACTACTTTTGGGTTCATTGGTTCCTACAAACCGTTTTGGTCTTTGTTGAAGATTTTCTTTCATGGTGGGTCCTCATACAAATGGTTGTGGTATGCTTGTCAAAATCCAACATTTTCGAAGATCACTTCATCTTCCATGATCTTTCCTTCTAGACATTCAATCCCCAAAGGTATTGCAAACAATGGACCTAATGAGATGGTCCAATTTGTGTTGTTTACAAGGTTATTCATCAATCAAAGGTAAAGCAATGCCTTTCAAAACCCTTCAAATCTTTTGGTGCTAGTCAATTCAATGGTCACTCTAGGTAATAATTTGGTTTTGGCTAGGTGATTGTTCTTCCACTAGTTTTTTGGGTGTCTCTAGATTGCTATAGAATTTCTCCATGGTAGTTCATGATGGTCCTACTGATAAAAGGTTGCAGGAAGCCTTTCAAAACCTACTGTTAGTTTTTTGGTTCCTTGGCTATTTTGCTTCTGCTCAAGTATTTTTTATGTTTGTTCAGGGTTTTTACCTAAACTCCTCTATTCTAATTAGGTGGTTTGTTGTATTTGGGACCTTTAGTCTTGCCAATTCATTGCTCTGATAAAAAAAACCCTAGGTTGACCAGTTTGGTTAGTTGCTGCCCCCTTCAAAATAGGATTTGCCTTTATTGGTTTTGTCTTTGCGATGTTTTAATTTCTTTTAGGTCCCCCTCTTTGTGCACCTACTTGGTCATTTTGGAATGGTTCAGACCTCTCTCGATTTTATCTATTCAAAACATTTTGTTTTAAATATTTATTGAAAATAGAAAAAAATAATCATCTTGAAAAAAAATCTCTCTTCTACTTCATTATATTTTTTGAGTTCTGTGAAATTAAACTTTAGTGTTTTTTCAAGAAGATAATCAAACTTATATTTCAAACCAACAACCTACTTTTAAAGAAAATCAAAAAATATAATTAATAGTAAATATATTTAAAATTATAGTTTTTAAAAATTAAGCTTATTGATATATATAGAAGGGAAATTAAAATATTACTTGTGCGTGTAGGATTTCTAAGTACATAAAAAAATTTAAACAATTTTATTTTGTTCAATTTGACCCCAAAATGAAGTTATATATGTATTTAGTGGATTCTCTTGGTAGAATAAGTTAGGACCTAGATCTAATTTACCTAAAATGAATCCACCTTTAACATATTTTTGACCAAAATCAACTTTTAGTTAGAGATGTTTAAATTCATCTATGTTGATAAGTAGGATTGAAGTGGGAAACAATTTAAAGTTTCATCCTTAATTGATTTATAATATTTAATGTTTAGGTAAATAAATAATTGATTGATTCGCACTCTTTCACTTGAAAGCTCTCAAAATATGTTCTAGTATCAATAACTTCACTAATTTTACCTTCTATTACCTTGGTATATGTTTTGAATAATTTCTCATACTTTCTTTTTTGTTGCTACTATAACTTTTCAAAACATAGAGAAATTTAGTGTCATTTTTTTAAAATATAACACTTAATCTATTCTTTCAAAAAATATTTGCATGCTTGACTTAAGACATTATGTGCTTTTTGATTAACAAGGTCTAAAAACTCATTTTATACAAATTCTTGAAATTCTTGAAAGCAAAATATTGTATATTCATACTCTAATAATCATAATTTTTTTCAATTAAAATAGGAATTTATAATCATATACTATTACTAACCACTAATCAAACTATCCATCTAAGATAATATCTCATGGCTTCTAATCCCTTCAAGAGAATACTTCAACCTTTACTTAAAATTTGTCAAACCTTGGCTCCTAAACTTGACTTTTTTAATCACTCTTTAAATAACTAACTTTTGTTAAACCAGCCACAATTAATCTCCCTTGCTAATTCAACTAAGCTTTAATACCGATTTGATAACTTTGTCCCATACAAATTTGAAACGAAACATGTGTGCCTTGATTTACTCTATTATCCCACATGTTTCACTTGAAAATGTACAAGACAAATGGGCATACTATTATTTTAAATACATGTATTGATTATTGTCTACAAAAATGCAAAAGATATATTTTATATATTAAAATAAATTTTTTACCAGTAATTATTATAAGACAATTATTTGCAATTCTCATTCTTCGTCCTCTCCTTTACTTTTCTCTCTCCTCTTTAACCATGTATTGTATTTCAAGAAATATACAATGTGAACAATATACATAATGGGAACTTATACATTCATGATTTATATTTTAAGACTTATTTTGACTTATACATTATGATATGAAATGTATTTGTAACTTATTCTTCAAGTTTACAATTTGACATAACAAAACATATATTTGATTTGTATTTTAAAATTATAGATCAAATTTTAAATTTTATTTTAACCTAATTTCTATTCTTGATTTTTACTATAAATTTCTTGATAAAATATACATCTGATATTTGAAGTACATTTAGATGCCTCCTACATACTGGAAGTATGAAAAGTCTCATATGCTGTAAGTCATCTAGACCCAAAAACAAATAAACTACAATACAAAATTAACTAATTAATTAACTATTATCACATATTTGTAAAACAAAAAGGAAGGTGAGAAACGAATTACAGTTCCAGAACTCAAAGAAATTTATAACATAATAGCGTCATGACACTCTAAGCCCTCTTTAATGGTGGTGGAGCAATCGGCTAGTTCACATAACGGCAGTGTTTCCTTATCTCTCCCTGCGATCCTGTCAACACATCATTTGCACCCATCTTTACCATTGCTCGCCCAAATTTCTTCCTCCAAATGGTTGGATACTTAGCGTTTATTTTCACCTCTCGGGAGGTGGCATCGTCTGAAATCAACTCTTGATCAGATTTCAACAGTCCAAGATTGTACTGCAAGTTTATGTAGTAATTGACGTCCAGCTTAGTGGGAGTGACAGGATCGAACGGAACAAGCACGTCGGGTGAAGCCGAAGGGGGGCATTTGGCCTTGAGATGAAGGGCATAGTTACAGTTCATGGAAGGGTCTTGACCAGCACTGCCATTGAAGTTGTACAGACGATCTCCACTGAATCCAGCACAGTGAGAAGCCCCAATTGAATGGGCCCCTGCAAAGCAATGAGATTATTTATATGACATATAATCTAGAAGCGATTTGAGGAATTCATTAAGCTTTATAAACGACTATGCAGGCCTACCTGAGAGCGTGACCATGTCCTCCTGTGACAAATGCTTTGAAGCAAAAACTTGTGTCAACTTGTTTACATCATATGAGTGAGAAGGAATATTCAATGGCGGCTCTGATGCAAGAGATATCCTTCCGTCTCTTCGTCCCGCTTGAACCGCCCAAAATAACCCACCAGCCTGAATTTGCATTAGTTGTAACATATGTTAAGCTATTATTACTGCTATATAATCCTACTATTATGTCTAATCTTAATAATACATACTAGGTAAGCACCATCTCTTGCAGCGTATGCCAGTAAGTCGGCACAAGAAACGACACCGGCACATTTGGCTTCCAGTTTGGACTTGACTTCATCAATTATTTCGTAGCCCTTAGGGTTTAGGTTATTGACATGGGCGTCCTTCTCCGCTGTGTTATCTGCTGTGGAATCAAGGAGAATTGATCCATCGCAGCCCTGGAATTCATCATCCATCACTATTATAAACTAACATAATCAATCATGAAATAAGGGTTAAGAATATTGCAGAAAACTTACTCTTACAAAGCAGTCATGGAAGTGTAATCTTATAAGAGCAGCTGGTACACAAGGATTTTCTTTAAAAGCTTTGGTAACAGTATCATTGATAATCTCCTCGGCTTGAGGGCATGTTTGACGATAATAACCAACCTTTAACCTATCCCCATTAGCTGTAATTGATAACAATAATAAAACCAAAGGAATAACCAGTAGACTCGCCTCCATTTCAGAAGGGTGGTTGGAGTTGTGCTAGATGAGGGGAGAAAGCAACTGGAAACACTTTTGGCTATGCAGTAGAGGAGGAGAGAAGGCTGTGATATTTAACATCATGGTCCGTGAATTGTTTTCATCAAGTCACTACGGTCTATATAATTTTTTTCAGCCAGCGATGGTTTTTTGTTAGACTGCAAGAATATGAGGAGGAAATATTTTAATGAGATATATGTAATCTGTAATGTGTTAGGTAAACTTTTTAATGTGATGGAAGATATTGATTCAACAAATATTTTCCATATACAACATGAAATGAAATGAGATTCATTTCACGATTTTGTGCTCACCAAAAAAAAGCCCAGTGAATCAAATCGACCCCAAAGACCCTATTTCCTTATCTTTCCCATATCACCATGTGAAATGTGATTCAACAAATCTTTCCAATATCACCATATGAAGCCAAACTCACTTTATAACTTTGTGCCCAACAAAAAAGCTCTCGTGAACCAAATCAACCCCAAGACCCTCCTTATTTTAAAAAAATATCACACATTGGGCTCTCGTGAACCAAATCAACCCCAAGACCCTCCTTATTTTTCAAAAATATCACACATCACCTCCAATGGAAGCATCTAACGCTAGATTCATGTGACAAATCACCAACAGTGGAGGCAGCCTAGACTTATCTACTATTTCAACTCAGTCTATTTCCGGTTTTAGGCATATAGACTTCGAACCACACGAATAATGTATCAGATGAAAGTGAACGTGACAAGACAAGGAAATGCATTAAAGTTTCCTTGAATTAGTTCAGAGCTTTAAAGTTTCCTTGAAATTAGTTCAGAGCTTTAAAGTTTCCTTCCATCAATCGACTCCGTCAAGATCGGTAGTTAACATAAATATTTGCACGATAACAATTTCTATGAAAATATAAAATATAAATTGGGTGGCTAAGCAGAAGAATTTTTTTTATTTGCAGCCCCGTGGAAGCTTCATTATCGAGTGAAAACTTAAAGCCTTCAAGTTTCGAGTTGTCTATTATATAGGTTGACACGGTAAATGTGCCCTATGAATACTGCTAATAGGCGTCTATCACTTCTATCAGGTAATAGACTTCTATCACTTCTATCAATTCTAAGTTTATATTTTGGTTAATTTTGGGTTATGTTTATAACTAGTATCAATATGTTTTTGGTCTATTAATGAAGTTGAATGGTTTTTAATGAGTTCATCAAGGATCAAATTTTGTTGAGTGCAAAGCTTCAACATCATGAGCGGTGAGATTGGGATTGTGCTTGAACAAATTTGATGGTATGGATGCCTGTAAATCTTAGCTCTTAACTCAAATTAAAAGATAAAACTCAATTTTTAATATAAATTATTTCAATTTTTAAAATATTTTTTTATTAATCATTATATTTTAAATAGATAAATTAAAAGATGCATATGATCAATCAAATTTAATAATAGAAAATAAAAAGAATTTTAATTAGATTGAGAAAATAATACAAAACATTGATTTTAAGCATCCATTCTAAGAGAGTTGTGCCTCTTTTATTATTTATAAGAGATTTTAAAATAAATTTTATGTTCACATTTGTTAGATATGAACATGCTTATAATCTCAAGTTCGGTAATGATTTATAATATTTGGATTTTATTTTATGAAATTCTATAAATGATACTAGATCCATCTCAAATTTGTTGTTGATATTTTTCTCTGATTTATCCATATTTTATATGTTGACATAATGTGGTCCTGAAAGATATGGAGTATAGTAATAAATTGTGTCGAATAGAGTATGGAATAATATGATATTTTCATTGTGTATCTTTGAATTTTGATTTAATGATCTTGTAGATCTATTTCTTTCTTATTCATTGTATAACAAGGTATCAATTTTGGGTATATGCTTATGATATTTTCATTGTGTATCTGTGAATGAATTTTCTATATATGCTTTTGACCTGGAGCTTTGAATTACTAAGGTCACAAACGGGGGACCCCATCCCCAACATGAGAACTCAACAATAACACCCCAATGGAATTTGTGTTAGGGTTCCCATAGATACTGAGAGGGGGGGGTGAATTAGTATCTGACCGGTAATGAAATTTTCTTAAAACTGAATATGTAGAATATAAAGTAACAGTATACCGGTGTGCAAGAATTAATGCAAATAACAGAATCAAAAGCATCCACATGAAAAGAACACCATAACACAAGATGTTTAACGAGGAAACCCGATGTGGGAAAAACCTCGATGGGATTTGTGACCCACAATATTCACTTACTGGCCAATAAGAGAATATTACTTATAATAGGGGCCTGCACATGCAGGAGGGCCAACTGCCTAGAGCTCACTGCTCAATAAGAAGTCACACTGACTTACAATGAGGATTTACACAAATCCAATATTCTATACTTCTTTACAATAGCATCTTCAATGCCAGATTCAGTATCGGTTCTTGCTCCATTCTTTACATATACCCTTGACCTACAATTCGCACATTAGGTCTGCCTTATAATTTATTTATTGCTTTCTATCCATATCCTACAAATGCCTACAATGATCTCTTTTATATACAAGAGTCATTTTACAATTTGCCAAGTCGGCTTACAATGATAAACAAAATATTACATATCAAAAATCCTGTCGGCCTCTCTACCGGTATACATATTTCCTTCTATGCCGGTGCCGGTGTAGATTTATTTTGTTGATGTCGGAGCACTGTTTTGTTTGAGTAATGCTTTGCTAGTATAATGTCTTGCCGGTGCCATAGGATTGCAAGGTTGCCTGTGTAATGCTTTGCCGGTATAATGTCTTGCCAGTGCCATAGGATTGCAAGGTTGCCTGTGTAATGCTTTGCCAGTATAATGTCTTGCCGGTGCCATAGGATTGCAAGGTTGCCTGTGTAATGCTTTGTTGGTATAATGTCTTGCTGGTGCCATAGGATTGCAAGGTTGCCATTAATGACAAAACCT
This sequence comes from Cryptomeria japonica, assembly GCF_030272615.1. Classification (NCBI taxonomy): domain Eukaryota; kingdom Viridiplantae; phylum Streptophyta; class Pinopsida; order Cupressales; family Cupressaceae; genus Cryptomeria; species Cryptomeria japonica. Next base: position 7,976 of record NW_026729310.1, read on the forward strand.
TCAATCACACACAATGTCTCATTGGAGTGTCCATATGCCAACAATCTCCCCCTTTGGCATTGATGGCAACACTCATGAGAAATTTCAAAAAGATATCCAAAAATGTGTATACCAAAAAATGTTACCAAAAATGTGAGAGCTACCCCTAAGCATGTGATCCCTGTGTTTTGAATTTTCTCATCTACTACTCCCCCTTTGGCATCAATGACAAAGGTTAGTAGATTTTGTAGTTGTACCAATTCATAACCTCAACCTTGTAGTTGGATAGTTATTATCTGAAGAATATCTCCCAAAATTAAGTTTATACCATCCATAAACTTCTTTCTCTCCTTTATTGCTATCTCAATTCTGTATACTATAGCGGTGAGATGCTACAAGTGCTCTGCCGGTGTTTTGCTACCCTGTGTTAGTGCCTCTGAGATTTCCTTACGCAGAGATGCTAAATAGTCCAATATTGGACTTAGTTTAGATCTCAAAAATTTTGCCTTGTTTATTATTTTCTCTTTTTCTCTTTCTAATTTGAGCAATTCTTCCTCAAGATTTGTTATCTTTTCCTCAAAAACTGATAATGTATCAGGTGAGTTAACAAAATTATCAGCAAGTTTATTGATCTCTTCCTATACCTTGCTCATCTTTTTGTCTACATCTGTGGTCAAAAAGTTTATCTTACAGGTTTCTTTGTACAGAGTTTTGTACTCTTTCAATAAATTGCACAGTTCTGGTAGAAGTGTGTCAAATTCCTTGTTACACTTCTTTATTCCTTCCTCAAAGAATTTTTGTTTCTCTTTTTCTACACTTTCCTTTACAGTTTCTACCTTTGTTTGCTCAAAATTTCCAGAAATATATTTACAAAGTGTATCCAACTGGCCTAAAGAATCTTTGTTGGCTATATTACAATTTGGAGCTATTGATTTCAAAACTGGAATTGAATCATCTATCGCTTTATAGGCTTGTGAGCTATAATCAGTTATTTTCTTGATAGATTCGAGCAATACCTCTGTTACATTTGATGGTGACCCAATAAACTGAGTGTCGGTGGAAGTGACCATGCTGGTATTGACCTCTGGTAGGTCTGTTTGTGTCTCCATCTCTTTAAGCACAGTTTTTCTTGCATCATTTCTTATCGGTGGCATCTGTTCTGGAGCCTTTAGCTCTATTGGTTGCTCTGTTTGTGTTCCAGATTCCATCTTTTTCTCTGAATCTATTGTCGGTTGCTCTTTGTTTCCTGTTGCCGGTTGCTCTTTGTTATCAGATTTATATGTGGTATTCTTATCTACCACTATGTTGATTTTTTGAGTATCAACATTCACAGTATATAGGACTTCAGGATTAGGATTATTATCCTCTGTGTCCATGCTCTCAGCTACCGATTGATCTTCTGTAGTTGTTGTTTTTACCGGTGGAGTATTTAAAGGAGGTGGGGGTAAGTTGTCTCTAATCTTGATACTTGGTGGTCCACCAACTTTACCTTTCCCTTTGTCCTTTTGATATACTAGAATGGGCTTGGGATTCCTATATTCTTCTTGTTTTTCTTTTTCAACCAAGAATTTCTCCCAACCATCTTCTGTTTCATTTGAAACTTCAGTAACTCTACCTACCATTAGTGATATTTGCCGATGTGCAGTGGAAAAAACTGTCCGGTTCACTTGAGCTATCAAATCATCAATTTCCTTAGGTGAGTTGACCGGGTATACTGCAAGTAATTTTTCTATTTTAATTTTCTTATCCAACTCAATTATTCCTTGCCTTCTGGCCTCAAGTCTTTTATATAATTCATTAGGAATTTCATTTAGGACTTGCATCAAAAACTTTTTATACATGTCCATGTGTAATATAACACTTTCCTCAACTTGTCCTTTCTCATCATCTTCTGATAGGGTGTCATAGATTTTCCTTATGTTTTTCAATTTACCTTCCTCTGTGATCTCATTCAGTAATATGTCAAAAGGGGCCAAGTCAGTGTTTGTCTTCTTCTCCTTTTTGGGGGTCAGCTTTTTCTTAGGTGTGGCTTTCTTGACTGGAGACCTTACAACTTGTTGCTTCTGTCTTGTCCTTCTAGGTGAAGGAGTGGATACTGGTGAGGGATCTCTTTTCCTAACAACTCTTTTGAAAGTTGTTGGCATATCTCCTTCTGAGGAGGTATCTACCAGTGATAGATGAGTTTCAGGCTGTTGGGCTGCCAACTCTTCTTCTGTTATGCCGGTTTTCTTTAATACATCATCTTTTATGGCTTTTGCTTGCTTGGTTCCTTTCCTCACAGATGCCTCAACTTTCTTTACTCTCTTTTTAGATTGAATTTGACTTTCGATGGTCTCAGCACTACCAAATACTTCTTCCTTTGGCTCATTGGGGGCTTCTAGAAGTGCTTTCGCATAAGTTTCCACTATGTGGCCATCTGTTTCATACCCCATCTCTATAACCCAGATTGTTCTTGGGATGACTGCTTCCATCCAGATCTCATCCTTTTTAATTACAAAGCATATATCATCCTTGTATTTGTTGACAATTTCCTGTGATAGTCTGATCCTCTTATTCATTTTGACCTTTAGTGCTTGAAAATACTCATTGATATTCTTTTCTTTGTTTTCACCCATGTTGTTGAATAAGTCAGACAATTGTTTTCCTACCGGTATGTCAAATCCAAAATCCTTGTTGCCTATACCGGGAGCCTGTTTGGTTATATGTAGCATTAAGCATACAAGTAAATTTCCAAATCTAAAGGTTCCTTTCTTATCCTTCTTGACTTTTGCCAAATTGTCAATTAACTCATCTTTTAACCATTCACAGATATCAATTTTCACATTGTCCTTAACCATGTCATAAGCAATCTTTATGCATAAACTGGTAATAGAGTTAAGCCTATTTGCATGAGTTGCTTTGTAACCTAGAATCATGCTAATGAATCTCACATTTGTATTAGTCACATCATTAACCCTCAATGATCTTTTGTCGGATGTTGCACCAGTTAGTTTCATTACTAGGTCATTGGAGACCTTCTTGGTTTTGTCGGGTCTGGTACCGGTGGAAGGTAACCCTGTTACTGCTTTCACAGCTACCTTTGTAATTTTATGCACTGATTCAAGCCAAAAGAATGAGCCATGTACCCTGCTAAGAACTATCCTAACCACTTCCTTGGGAAATTCAGGAATGCAGAGGATTTCAGTGAATCCTAGGGTTTCAACAATTTTACATTCAGGTTTCACATTTCTAGCATTGTCACATATAACAGATTTATACATGTTTTTGATTTCTTCATCACCTAATTCCTCTATGTTGCAATAAATATACATTCTAGGGTCTTTTGCATAAACAACACCCTTTGGAATTTGGGAAAAAGCACCTGTGTTGTCATTTTTCTTAGCTACCTCGGGAACTAGCTGAAACACGGGCCTAGGTCATTTTATAACCTTGATGACTATAGGGTTTGCTATGAATTCAGGTGCAGAGGAGGATGCCATGATAACAAATACCTTTTTCTGCCTTTGGATGGATTGAATGCTGAAGTGCTTTGCCTCTTTGCTCGGAATGCTTTAGCTCGGAAATCTTCACGCTCTCTGAAAGTTTGAATTCACGGTGAAATCAAATGGAGCCAAAAACCTTATTTTATAAGGTCTTTTCTGCTACCTACCACATTAATTTTTTGCCGGCAATGTATTAACTCAACTTTATTTGCCGGTAATGAAGGATTTTCAGCTTCTTTTCTCTAACCGAGGGAATAATAGCACGTGTCATTAAATTGCCAAACCCTCAAGATAATTTTCTTCAATTTGATGAAGAACATCTTGCCGGTGGAGCATTGCTCTGTCCTACCAGTGGAGCATCATATTTTCCTGCCGGTGAAGCATTTGTTGGTTCTAACAATGGAGGAGTAACCCCAATATTTAGATCACCTTTTCTAATCCATTGCTTTGAAAATTCTTGCTTAACCTCTTCAACCTTTCCTTTACCTTTCAAGCTAGTACTTTTGTTATCTACTGGTGTACCTTTACTTCTACAGAATTTAGCAATATGACCAATCTTGTTACATGCATAACAAGTTACATTATTTTTCTAAATAGCTTTCCCATAACCTATGCCAGTTTGTGTTCTGCATTTATTTGATAAATGACCAAATCTTCCACAAACATAACATCTTACATTCATTCTGCAATTTTCAGAGTTATGACCAATTTCGTTGCATTTGGTGCATTGACTGGTGGGAGGATTGATGTTTTGATAATTCCTAGATCTACATTCATTTTCCCTATGACCATATTTATTACAGTTAAAGCATTTTCCATTGAATTTGTAAGTATTATAGGGTCTTACCGGTTTGCTTTGGTCCTAGGTATTTGCAGTACCAGAGCTTTCTCCAACTTCAAATCCAACTCCAGAAGTGTCACCTTTGGGTTTTTGATTCTTCAATAAGGTACCAAGTTCTTTTGAGCTTTTCTTGAAAAAAAATTTGTGTTGATTTGCAGCTTCCAATTCCCTTTCCAAGATCTCTTTTTGTCTCATTAGTTCATTCGAGTCATTTTGAGTATGCATCAGATCTGTCTTCAACATATCATTTTCATAGCTAAGTCTTGTGTTCTCATTTGCTGCATCACTTAGTCTTCTAGTCAATTCTTCTTCATTCTTCTTTCTATCCTCAATCTCTTTGCAGAATCTCATAGTCATATCCTGCATTTCATTTTTTGTTGTCATGATCTCTTGTTTCAATTTTCTTATCATATCATTTAGTGATTCCTTTTCATTATTTTCATTTTGCAATTTTTCACAAAGTTCTCTTCTCTTGTTTCTTGTAATAGTAAGATTTTCTTGAAGTGCTTGAATAATGTCCTGAGCTGCTTTTAAATCATCTTCTAATTTGATAATTTTCAACTTCTCTGCATCATAGTCAGTAAGAGCTCCTTCAAGTTGCTTCATCAGATTTTCCATCTTTACCAATGTCAAGATCTTCCTCAAGCTGTTAGGCTTCTGAAAATAGAGGACCAGGCTCTGATACCAATTGTATAGGGTTCCCACAGATACTGAGAGGGGGGGGTGAATTAGTATCTGATCGGTAATGAAATTTTCTTAAAACTGAATATGTAGAATATAAAGTAACAGTATACCAGTATGCAAGAATTAATGCAAATAACAGAATCAAAAGCATCCACATGAAAAGAACACCATAACACAAGATGTTTAATGAGGAAACTGGTGTGGGAAAAACCTCGGTGGGATTTGTGACCCACAATATTCACTTACTGGCCAATAAGAGAATATTACTTACAATAGGGGCTTGCACATGCAGGAAGGCCAACTGCCTAGAGCTCACTGCTCAATAAGAAGTCACACTGACTTACAATGAGGATTTACACAAATCCAATATTCTGTATTGCTTTACAATAGCATCTTCAATGCCAGATTCAATACCGGTTCTTGCTCTGTTCTTTACATATACCCTTGACCTACAATTCACACATTAGGTATGCCTTATAATTTATTTATTGCTTTCTATCCATATCCTACAAATGCCTACAATGATCTCTTTTATATACAAGAGTCATTTTACAATTTGCCAAGTCGGCTTACAATGATAAACAAAATATTACATATCAAAAATCATGTCGGCCTCTGTGCCAATATACATATTTCCTTCTATGCTAGTGTACATCTTCTGTGCCAGTGCTAGTGTAGATTGATTTTGTTGATGTCGGAGCACTGTTTTGTTTGAGTAATGCTTTGCCGGTATAATTTCTTGCCGGTGCCATAGGATTGCAAGGTTGCCTGTGTAATGCTTTGCCGGTATAATGTCTTGCCGGTGCCATAGGATTGCAAGGTTGCCTATGTAATGCTTTGCCGGTATAATGTCTTGCTGCTACCATAGGATTGCAAGGTTGCCTGTGTATTGCTTTGCCAGTATAATGTCTTGCCGGTGCCATAGGATTGCAAGGTTGTCATCAATGACAAAACCTTCAATCACACACAATGTCTCATTGGAGTGTCCATATGCCAACAGTTTGAACCTCGATGGAAACAACCACAACACCACCAATTAATCAACACAACTTAGATATCACCATTGACTATTTTTTTATATTCTTTGGTGTTAGTATAATATTTTTATTACTTTGGATATGCTTACCTTAATAATTGCACATGTTTATATTTTACTAAGGTAAGTAAATGTAATTACTTCAATAGGAGAGGAAAATGAGTTGCACTTTCTCATTCTTTCATGGTATTCTAGTTTTTTCTTATTCTCCCAAATGGGGAAACTTGGATAAACGACCCCTGATTTTATATGTCGACATAATGTGATCTTGAAAGATATAGAGTACAATAATAAAGTGTGTTGAATAAAATATGGAATAATATGATAGTTTCATTGTGTAAATTTGACTTTTGACTTAATGAGTATGTACATCTATTTCTTTCTTATTCATCATATAGCAAGGTCTGAATTTTGGGTATATGTTTCTGACCTGGAGATATGAACTAGTGAGGTCACAAATGGGGTACCTCATCCTCAACATGACAACTCAACAATAACACCTCAATGGATTTTCAACATGGATAACAAGAACTACAACACCACCAATTAACCAGCACACTAGACATCACTATTGACTATTTTTTACATTCTTTGGTGTTAGTATAATATTTTTATTACTTTGGATATGCATATCTTAAGAATTTAACATGTTTATTTTTACTCGAGTAATTAAATTTAATTACTTAAATAGGAGAAGATAATGAGGTGCACTTTCTCATTCCTTCATGGTATTCTACTTTTTTCTTATTCTCACAAATGTGGAAACTTGGATAAGCAATCCCTTGATTTTTTATTTTTATCTTATTCTCATCCTCATAAAATTTGGAAATGATAAGGAAATGTGTTTGTAGCTATTTTTCCTTCCTATTCAGTAATAAAAGAAAACCATTATGAACTCTTGAATTTCCCTTAAGATTAAATATTTTTAGATATTTTTACTTTAATAATTATTTTCATTTTTACTTTAATAATCTTATTTGCTACATCAAATATTTGGCTACACATCTATTTGTAGATTCTAGCCTGAAATTGGATAAATTTGTGCTAAGTTGGTTATTATAGTTTTCATATTTAACATATTTAATAGGAGTTAATAATATTTGCACACAAGTTTTGTAAAATCCTATTACAAAACTATAAAAAAATCCTCTTGATTCTTGGATGATATAGAAAAATATAACAAATTAATTGTAATTTTTAAACTTTGGAGTTTTTGATCTTGTCTAAACTAGGACTAGAATTATTTTAATTATGTTGGTAATGTTTTCAAATATTATAATGTATCAGGGAGGCTAAGAAAGTTAGAAAAATATCTTTATTTCACTCAATTTAGCCATTATATGATGTTAAAGTAAATAGTCATTTAAAACTTAGATCAAGTAAATTGCTAACTTTTTAAAGCATTTTCAAGCTAACAAAACCCTATTATTACATCCAAAAGGCCGAAGAACTATACTTTATATTAAAAAAATTATTTTACAAGTTAATAGTCTAAAAGATATTTTTTTTAGGCTAACACTATTTATTTATATGCTTATACCATCACACTTTTTGTATTGTGCACATACTTTTTTTTTTATTGTTGTTTTTTAGTTTTGATATTGTTAGATGGATTGCGAACATCACCACTTTAATAGTAAACCCATCTTCATTGACTCAATTTGAAACCCAACCTTGGAAGACCTTGTAAGCTTGGTCACTTTGACTTGAAATTAGGAGTAACTTTTTCAATTTGGGGTGCATATTTTCACATAACTCAGTCATGTTACTATTTTTTTATTTTTCTCTCCATTTTATTTTAAATTTTAGTTTTCTTAGTTTTTTTCTCTAAATCATAATTTTAAGAACTTCAATTCCTTATTTTTATCTTTTACTAGAGCAAGCTCCTTTTTAGAATTTTCTAAGATGGGTTTTTATATCTAAATAACAATATATATATTTTTTAAATTATTTTAGAAGAATGCAATGAATTCATCATTTCTCACTTTGGGGCCTATTTATGATTAAATGTAAAATATTACTATATAATAATACTATAATAAAATTTCAAATATTGTACTTGCTATGGGGTTATTTTGGCAACTAAGAATGCTAAAATTAAATAATTTGGGGGATTTGTTAATACTCATATACTCTACTGATAATTTCTGAAATTTACTAGTACTAATATGGGGGCATCATAATTTGACATTTTGTAATCATGAACTAAGATATTGTTCTATTTGCGGGGTTATTTGGTGGGGATGGGGGATAGAGGGTGGGTTATGTCAATTTTGATATTATATTATATTCTTCTATTATTATGCTAACTTTAGAGAGTTGTTCGTTCTAAAAAGAAGAAGAAATGAATTCCTACATTGAGTAAGATCTATTTCCATGTATCCTTATAATTATTCTTAAGCCAAGTCATTATAAATAATATTGTGTATAGTTTAACAAAAAAATATGGCTTATGCATTAATATGTCTCACTTTTTTTTAGGGATATTATGGATCATCTTAAGTACATTAAGTGCCCATTGATTTCTTGGACCTTCATCTTACAACTAAATGGAGACCTTGATTATTCATCTAAAATTGATGCTTCCTTATTGATTATTCTATGTATGGATGATATTACCACCGATCCTCCTCCTCTTCTTGGTACCTCACTGAGATTTGAGGACATATATTTAGTACCTATTGCTACTTTAAAGTTCCAAGATTATTTTTTAGTGATTTTAGTGTTTAGTGTCATAGATTGTATACCCTTTACAATTTTACTCTATCTATGGCACCTACTTTAGATTCATTTATTCTAGATCATTTTAGGCCCATTTATGCTTCATATTATCCTATTATTTAATTGTTAAACCTCAACTCAATTTTTGTCATAAGTTAATTCTGAGAATTGACCTGCTATGTTTGTACCTTGACACATCGTTAACCATTTTGCTCATCCCTTTTTTAGTGTACTTGAGCACTCAACACCCTAATCCATCCAAAATGAGCCCAACTTTAAATATGTATGAGTGTCAACCTCCATTATTTGTGTCCTAATCTCAATATTTTTATTTGACTATGAGTTGTTGGCCTACATTAAAAACTACCTTATGATCCTTGTACAAAGCATATTTTTTATCATTCATAAAGGCTAAGAGGTCTAATTATAAAGTGATCAATACAACACTAGAAAACTAAGTAACAAAAATATTGAGTAGCAAATTATAAGAATTCAACATTGAAGAATAGATTCATGTTTATTATTTACTATTATCATGTTATTTCATTAACACTTGTGACACTTTTTTAAAGAGCATTGCATCACAACCTTTATGTGAAAATTCATGGGAGGGTTTCATACCTAAGGTATTATCATTTGATTGCTATTTTTCCTCTTTCCTCCCTATGATACACACTATTTTTCATCATCTTAGTTGCTGTGGATATGGGAAAACGAACACAGGGTTTGACTTAGTGAGGCCCCCATATGTATAAAACCATTTTTTCATATTTTTCATTTGTATAGGTTTATATTCAATAGTGAAAGTGGTATAGGAGTGCAGGGAAGCCTATTATACATTACAAAAAACTTTGAACAAGCAAAAATTCCTAGACTAAAGAGGGTGCCCTTGCCCTCCTATTCTAGGCTATATTTCTGGAAGACAAGACTTTTAAGCCTCCCAACTACATTTCTACTTACCTCTATTAGGTTAAGAAACCTTCATACTAGGGCACCTAACACCCATGTATAGCACTTTTTACTCTATATTTCAAACCCAGGTTCCATTATTTATCTTTCGTCATTATATGTTTTTTATATTTATTTTCCTTTCTATAATTTATCAAAGCATGTGATGAATGTAACAAAAGTATGTCATATGTGATCACATTAGTTAGATATAATTAGGAGATGATTTAAGGACCTTAGTAAGATGATGGCTTAAGGGGTCCTAAGATAGTGGCTTAAGGGGTCCTGATAGGATGGCTTAAGGAAAGAAAAACTTAATCTATCTCTCAAAGTATGTGAAGAATATGATCAAAGTATGTTTCATGTGATCACATTACTTATATATATGTAGAAGATCATTTAAGGTCCTAGGTATGATGATGGCCTTAAGGGGTGTTGAAAGAGTGTCTTAAGGGGTCTTAAGAGGATCGATTAGGGATACAAAATGACAACTAATAAATTTTAATGATGTATAAGCAATATCAACATCATCAAAAAATATATTAAATATATTAAACTATATATACTTACCTAGATTTATGTATTGCATTGCACAATTTATATTCTCTCTAAATTTTGCAATGCATCTATAATTGTGCCATCTTCTTCCATATAAAGTGTCCATAACTCTTTATTATTAGGTCTCCCATAATATCTCACTAGTTCTATATTATATTTCACAACCAAATATGAGTAGTGTGTAGTCTTCTTATTTGTTTCATAATATTCTAATGCAAGAAAACCATTATTTCTTATTAGATATTTTTGTAACTAAGTGCCAACAACCACTACTAAACCTATTGGATACTGATAAGAATCATCATCTTCTCTAGGTTGAATTAACTCATGTTTTAAACTCAAAAAATAAGCTAACCAATACTATGTTTTTTCTTCATTCTCCTGAGGTGAAACAAAAACATACATATATCTTACAAATATTTGAAATATAATTCAATAAATTGTGTGAAATATGATTTTACCAATCTACATACATATATTTATAGATTTAATTAAATATATTACAAAAAATATAATAAATGTAAATAATTTTAATTAAATTACCTTGTTGTACAAGGTCTGAAACACAGTCATAGTCATTAAATGAAAACACTTGAAAATTATCTTCAATTATTGTTTCATATTGATCATGTGTTTTTGTAGGTGTCAATGATCTTTGCTTCCACTCTTCAACCCACTCTAAATTCTCAAATGCTTCCCAATCACTTGAAATACAATTTTTTTTATAAAAACTTGAAATATGCCTTATCTAGATAGTTCATGTGCTTGCATTTGAACTCTTAAATAAATTCCATTTTATTGATCCACTAATTGTCCCACAATTCAGTCTAGTAAGAATGTTATCTTCTTCAACTAACCAAAAGAATCATTTAATTGTAGAGTTCTGAATTGATCCTATAGATAATTTTGTATTGCACCAATCCACAATCACACATGCATCTTTAAATTTTATTACATTCTCAAATTTCAATTTCTCTCTATCAAGAATTCTTTTAACGCATGCATTGGCTCCATAACGTTATCCTTTACCATCTTTAGCTAAAAAAAACCTCCACATATGTTGGATATTATTTTCCTTCTGAGCCCTACTTGGCTAATAAAATATTTGAAAGAATCCTTGAACTATCGCATATAATTATAGATGACCATATGAGATGTTGGGTCATCTATATTTCTCTTTCTTTTAATTTTTCTTAAAATATATTGAAAAAATATATTGATCAAAATTTGATGAGTGTTACCAGTCATCACTAAAATAAAAATGGGACTCCCTAAAAATAATTCTATCATCCTTTGTACATATACTGATATGTATAAATATGGCCACCCACATTGGATTGTAATATTAAGTTAATTTAATCTTGTGGATCAAGAGTATACTTTTTTTATAAAGTCAACCACTAATAATATAATTTGAACTAGAAATGTGTTTCTACATGTACAAAATTGTCCATCAAGCCATCAGGCATGCTGATGTTTTACATATTTTGGTACAATATTACTCTAAAATTATGATATGAATGCATGCACAATAATTTTTGTGATTAAATTAAAACACTTTCTAGACTTACCAATATTTTAAAAAGTGCATGACATTCTTAAACTTTTTAATATCCACTAATTATTGTCCAAAATCATGTGAAATACTTTCATGGATACATTCTCCTAAGAATGAAAGGTTGTCACAACTAGTGCATTGTCCAAAACTACATGAACTTAAATAAAATAATTGCCCATTTGATATTTCACAAAAAAAAACTTATTAGGAACTCCTTGATTGTTTCAAGTGGTATGTGTTGGAAATTCGCATAATGTTTTCATTGATGTCACACTTCTGTGTATTGATGACAAAGTAGAATACTAAGAGGAAGTTGTCAATTGTGTTTTTATTGGTGTTGTTATCAATGACAAATGGGGATATTGTTATAAATGTGAGTTCAGTGTTGTCATTGATGTCAATCCGGTATGTGTGGATTGCTACCTTATATGTAAATGTCTAAAAATGAGTGTTCAGATGTTGTTATTATTCTTGATGGTGATATTGAGTGAGTATGTGATGTTTTTGGAAGGTTATAGGGTGAGTTCACAATAATGGTTCCCACTTTCAAACAAAAAGGAAAAATGGGATGATGGGAAAAAATATTTGGAGGTTGTTCACTCAAACTAGGGGTGTTTGAACGAACTACCCTTTGGGGTTCGCTCCAACCCCCCACTTTGCTTGAACCCCTCTTTCGAGCAAAACCCCTTTAATGATTATTTTTGTCAATTTTTAATTATATTGGGGGGGTTCATTCTATCCCCCCTTCATTCAAAGGTATTTAGGGGGGTTCTTTCGTACCCCCCATCGCACGAACCCCCTTCCTAGACATCTCTCCCCAAATTCTAAGAAATTCTGCAAAATTCTAGCCTTTAAACCTATGGTTCAAGGCTCAGATGAAATAATCTTGATAACCCAAAAATATAGAATGGTAGTGCTCGAAGAAAGATTTCCAACTACTATAATTTTATTACATTATGAATTTATTATGATCTTGTTTTTAAAATTTTATAAAATATTAATTTTTCAACAAACGTGAACTTCTCTATTCAACGCATTGGAAAAAATAGGAAAATAATTAAAAAAAATATCTAGGCCCTCCATATTGATGTCTTCTTTCTAACAAAAAAAAAAGAAATTTGATATATATATCAAACAAGTTGTGTTCAAATGCACACCTATGTCTGAATTATAACTAGTCAAACTTCAAAACTTAATAAAATGAAAAATATTCAACATATCACTATCAAACCAATTGCATGCCCTGGATATTGATGTTAAAAACCAAAATTCGAAAGAATTGAGTTTTTATCATTGATAGAAAAAAAGTTATGCATTTTGGGAGGCACATCGCTCTTAAAAAATGATGTTTGTTGTAAAAAAACTACTTTTCGAGGGAGATGGAAAACAAATTAAAAAAATTCTTCAAAAAAAATTGAAAAAAATATATTTAGAATATAAAGACAAAAATCTACAAATCACTAATTTACATCATCTTCAAATTCTTAATTGTTTAAAATTTATAGTTGTCAGAAGGTGAAGATTATTTTAAAAATGTTCAACTCAATGTCAAAGTTGGTAAAAAAGTGGGAACCATTATTGTGAGTTCACCCTACAGTATTGAAAGTTGAAATATGCAGGAAATAGTATTTAAAGAACTTGTGGATGGATTCTTTGCATTACTCTTATTTTGAAGATGTTGGCTTGTATTTATAGATTTAATGTCTATCATCTATGGATGTCGCACTATTATATTTTCAAGTCTTGAGAAATTCAAGTGTTGAAGTTGATTGTTTCAATTTGTTGACAATGAGACTATCTCTCAAGGCTGATCCAAAGAATGCTTCATGGTGTTGATTCAGGTGTCGTAGCTTGGAGAACATATTCATATTGTTCATGCAGTTTTCCAATTCAAAATTCAATTTTTAGTTTATTTCACAAGTTATGTTGTTTTGTTGTTTGGCATTACCATTTGTATTGGTCTCTAGCTAACTCGGTCAGTTCATCTTGTTTGGACCATACTCTTTTGGTTTAAAAATGTATATTGAGTTAAGTTTTTGGTATGGGTATTACGTGTGAAGATCTACATTAAGTAATTTATACTAGATAATATTTTTGAGCCAACTGGTTAACAAGCTTTACTGTTTATCTACACATTTCATTTGATGTTGACTATGGAGGATGTGTTATTGAGTTTATTTCATTGGAATTGACTTAGGAAGATATGTTGTGATGTGTTTAGGTCCTCTTTATCTTCTTGAGTGGTTTGCACTTAGCGCAATTGCTCATGGTGGTTGACTTGGTATAATTTATGTTTATTTTGTTGGTGATCAACCTAGTTGAGAGTTTCAATGAATAAGATAATATAAATATATGTGTGGATGTGTGAATTTGTGTGGATTGATTAAAGTTGATGTGGAAGTATATGTGGAAAGAAAAAATGCAAATATCAGTTTGTGATCAAATTTCATGATCATATCTTTCAGTATGATAGAGTTTTGAGGCAATGAATGTGTGTGTTGTATTGGAAATGATATTGGCCACTTTAATTAGAGGTTCAAGAGTAGATTCATGATTACAAGATCTTATTCCATAATTAATATTTCCTCTATGTGTGTCAGAAGATAATGATTCATCTTGGCAGCTTGTATAGATTTGTATCTTGCCTAGGGATTGTGTGTATCAGCCTACAAGTCCATTGTATCTTGCCCTAAGGTTGTGTTCCTTAGCTTGCAAGTCCAATTTAGGATCTGTGAGTTTCTTTGGCCTTGTTTCTAAAACATTGTATTATATTATTCATATGGTGTGTGGGATTCTCACCATGGTTTTTCCCAAATTGGGTTTTCCACATAAAAATTCAGTGTTCATGTGTTTAGTGCTTGCTGATTCATCTTTTATTAGTGTTTAGTTGGTTAAAGGTAATTGATAAGTGTTTGTGATTGAGAAATTTTAAGAATTTTCTCAAGACTCATTTACTCCCCCCTTAGTCTTGTGGTGTTTTTGACAATTGGTATAAGAGAAAGATTCCTCTAGGAAAAGCTTAACTTCTTGAGGAATCAATGTGAGTAATGTATGAGATGGTGCAAGACAATGGTCATAAAGTACCAAAGTTTGAGGGCTCAAATTACTCCTTTTAGAAGGTGCAAATGAAATCTTATTTAGATTCTATGTCATTTGAAATATAGGATGTTGTTAAGAATGGTTATTCTCTTCCAACTTTTGGTCCTTCTACTAAGATGAGACAAGGTTGCATGTAAATAATGGAAAATAAATAAATGTACTTATCAGCAATTTGATTGATTCAGTGCTCTTGAAGGTCATGTCCTAGATGACTACAAAGGATGTTTGGGAGAAGCTAAGTAGAATTTATGAAGGATATAAAAATATCAATCAAATCAAAGATCCAAAATCAGAAGTATAAATTTGAGACTTTGAGGATGTCTGAAGATGAGAACATGGATAGTTACCTGCAGTGAGTGAATGAGATAGTAAGTATAATCAAAGGTATTGGTAGAACTATAAAAGAAAATGAGGTTGTGAGAAAAGAAATGATGACAATTCATAGATCTTATAGACCTAAGTTGTATGCTATTGAGGAAAGCCATAATAAGGATACATATACCTTCCATCAGTCTCTACCTTTGAGACATTAGGATCTGGACATTAGCACAATGTTAAGAAGGAAGTTGCATTCAAACCTACCAAGAAGATTGAAGTTGCAGTTGAAACAAGTAATGATCTAGATTATGAGGAAGAAAATTTTGTGAAAAGACTAAAGAAAGGATCCAACAAATAAAAGGCTAAGTTTCCCTTCAAAAGTTTTTATTGTTGAATAATCGGTCCTTATGCTGCTAGATGTACTTTCAAGGAAGATATCTATAAGAGACCTGATGATGATAAGAAGAAAAATGATAATTATAGAAGAGACAACATGAATTAAATAATAGATGACAAAGAAAATCCTAAGAATAATCTTTATTCAATAGAGACCTATCCATCTAAAGATGAAGGTTGTGATGAATCAAATGATGAGTTATTATTTTTAGTCATAAATTAAAAGGACAATGAAAGGTTTTTGTACTATGCGTGATAAAGAGAATAGTAAAATATCAATGATTGTAAGGATTTTACTACATATAAAAGAAAAACCTAAAGCTTGGATAATTGATTCTAGAAGTTGAAATCAGATGACAAGTGACTGAAGGAAGTTCGTTGAACTCAATTTAAATATGATGGTGGGTTAGTGAAGTTTTTTGGTGAAGAGGTTGCACCTATATGTGGTAAAGGAACCATATTTATTGATGGTAAGCATAAGACAGTTTTGTTTATTACATTAAGGGTTTAAGACATTTTTTTAAGTGTGAGTCAAATGTGTAGTAAAGGATACAAGCTCATATTTCATGGGTTCAAATGTGAGATCTGAAAAGAAGATTCCTAAAGGTTAGTTGTAGAAGGTATAATAAAAAATGAAAATTTCTCTTTTATAAAGGCAAACAAGGGAAATAGTTTTTTGTTGGCACAGAGTAGTGAATGTTGTTTGCAACACAAAAGGATGAGACACATTTATTTTGAAAACATGGTGAAGAGTAGTTCTACTCATGCAATGCAAGATTTACCAAATATTATCAAACCTTCCAATATAGTATATGTAAGGAATGTCAGATGGGAAAGAAAACAAGGAATAGATTCAAGAACAAGGAGTATTCTACTACAAAATTTTTGGATTTGATTCATATATACTTATATGGAACTAAAAGGATAAGAGGACTAAATGGTGAAAGGTGATAATATTTTTCATTAATGATTATTCTAGAATGACATGGGTTACTTTTTTAAAAGAAAAACTAGAAGCCCATATAGATTTAAAGTGTTCAAATCTATGGTTGAAAATCAAGTAGAAGCTAAGATCAAAATTCTAAGTTTTTATAGAGGTGGAGAATTTATGTCAAATTAATTTGATAGATTTTGTGAAGAGAATGGTATTATAAGAGAATTGTTTTCACCTAGGACTGCAGAGTAAAATGGTGTTTTTGAAAGGAAGAATAGGACTACTGTTGAAATTGGTAGAGCTATGTAGAAAGATACTAACCTACCTAATGTTTATTGGAAAGAAGTTTTGTATATTGTTGTATATATTATTAACAGTGTAGAAGTGAGAGTAATTCATACAAAGACACCTCATGAGATATGGTATGGAAGATCACCTACTCTGCATGATGAAGAGAATAGTGAAAGACTAATGATAATGTAAGGTTCAGTACTCTACATGATGAAGAGAATAGTGATATACCAATGATTGTAAGCATTTTACTACATGCAAAAGAAAACCCTAAAGATTGAATAATTGATTGTAGATGCCGAAATCATATGACAAGTGACTGAAGGATGTTCCTTGACTTTGAAAAAAATGATGGTGGATTAGTGAAATTTGATGGTGAAGAGGTTGCACCTATTTGTGGTACTCAGCACGATGAAGATAATAATGAAAGATCAATGATTGTAAGGATTGCACTACATGCAAAAGAAAAACCTAAAGCTTGGATAATCAATTCTAGATGTTGAAATCAGATGACAAGTGATTGAAGGAAGTTCCTTGACTTTGAAAAATATGATGGTGGATTAGTGAAGTTTATTGGTGAAGAGGTTACACATCTTTGTGGTAAAGGAATCATACCTATTGATGGTAAGCATAAGATAGGTGATGTTTATTACATTAAGGGTTTAAGACATTATTTTTTGAGTATGAGTTAGATGTAACGTAAAGTATACAAGCTCATATTTCATGGGTCTAGATGTGAGATCTGAAAAGGAGATTCCTAAAGGTTAGTAGCAGAAGGTATAATAAAAAATAGAAATGTCTATTATATAAAGGAAAAAAAAGGGTTAAGTATTTTTTTGTTGGCACAAAGTAATGAATGTTGGTTGTCGCATAAAAGGATGAGACACATTAATTTTGAAAACGTGGTGACAATTAGTTCTAGCCATGCAATGAGAGATTTTCCAAATAGTATTAAACCTATCAATATAGTGTGCAACGAATGTCAGATGGGAAAGAAAACAAGGAACAAATTCAAGAACAAGGAGTACAGACTTGTGTGGAACTACAAGGATAAGAGGACTAAATGGTGAAACGTGTTTAATGTTTCTAATTAATGATTATTCTAAAATGACATGGGTTACTTTTTTAAAAGAAAAATAAAAATCCCATATAGATTTAAAGTGTTCAAATCTATGGTTGAAAATCAAGTAGAAGCTAAGATCAAAATTCTAAGGTTTAACAAAAATTGAGAATTTATGTCAAATAAATTTGATAAATTTTGTGAAGGGGATAGCATTAGAAGAAAATTGTTTACACCTAGGACTCCATAGTAAAATTATGTTGTTGAAAGGAAGAATAGGACTACTATTGAAATGGGTAGAGCTATGTTGAAAGATACTAACCTACCTAACATGTATTAGAAAGAAATTTTGCATATTGTTATTGTTGTGCTCTATGAAGTGTACCTGTACCTACAACCACAATGCACTCAATAAATCGTTATAAGAAATGGTTAGTAAATTGAAACAATGAAAAACAAAACCATAGCTAATCGACTTATTACCTCCTAGTAAATGCGAGTATGAAAAATGCTCTCAGATCTGATTATGCAAATTCTAGTGACTTGACTACACTTAGATGGAGGATTTGAATGCTTAAAATGCATGATCTAGCAAGAATAGCATGATTAAGCTACATGATAAGAAAATTAAGCTAAGATTTAAGCTAAAATTGAGCATGATAACATTATAAAAACTGATAAACTATAAGCTAGATGCCTATAATAACAATGCATAAGATGAAAATGAGATGGGATGCAATCATGATATGAAATTGGGACCAATATTACTCCAAAATGAGGTCTATTTATAGGATTTTCCAAGGTTAGGGGTGATGTGGCAAGAATCAATGGTCAAGATTGATCTGAAGATATCAATGGTTAAATTGGAGGAGGATGGCAAAGGGGGTTGGATTAAAGGGAACATCTGTCATCTCTATGGTGACAAGTGTCAAGAGGCTTCTAGAAGGAATAGGATGAAAGGGAACACTTAGTGACAAGTGTCACAAAGGTTCTAGAAGATGTTGGATGAAAGGGGACATGGTTGTAGGTAGAATGGGTTAGGTTTAGGAATGGTAGAAGTTAGGAGAATTTGAATTTAAAAATTCAATTAATATGAAAAGGCTAATTAATCTCATCAACTCATGAATTTGATTTGTTTTAATTAATTAGGAGATTTGAAGAAATGATTTTGGATGGAGGGAATTAATTAATTAAAGGGGTGAAATGAACCTATTAAATAAATCCTTAGATTTATTAATAAGTAGATGAAAAGGGAAATTTAATCAAATTGCTTAGTGAATTCAATTAAATTGGGAAGGAGGATTAATTAAATAATTGCTTATTTAATTAATTATCTTTGGACCATTTTTAGGTGTATACAGTTATCTATATTCTTAACAAAGTACAAGTGAGAGCTATGGTATGGAAGATCACCTACGGTCAAATATTTTAGAATCTTTGGAAACAAGTGCTACATCAAAGGAGATGGGGAAGATTTGACAAAGTTTGATGTAAGGTCAAATGAAGGAATATTTATAGGATAATTACAAAGAGAAAGGCATATCAGTGCTACAACATGAGGCTAAACAAGATTGTGGAAAGTAAAAATGTCAGATTAAGTGAAGAATGGAATCATATTGCTATAGAACTTAAGATAAAGGTAGAAGATACCCCATTACTATAGAAGAGAAAGACATTACAAAAGATAAAGAGACAAATACAAAAGAGAAGGAGCATGATAAAGTACCTAAGGCACCTATAAAGTATGTGCAAAATAATCATTCAGAAGATCAAATCATTGGAGATAAAGACAAAGGATTCCAATCAAGAAGAAGACTAGCTAATGCTAGTGAACATGTAATTTTTTGTTTCATATCTAAGGTGAGCTAAGTACCTTTACAAAGGCCTGTAAAGATGATGGATGGATGAAAATAATGGAAGAAGAGCTAAATCAGATAGAAAAGTATCAGGCATGGGAATTGCTACCTAGATTGATGGACAAGAATGTGATAGGAACAAAGTTGGTGTTCTAAAAAAAGTTGAGTGAAGCTGGAGAAGTCACAAGAAAAAAAGAAATATTGTTTTGTAAGGGTTATTCACAAGTTGAAAGTATAGACATCAAGGAAAGTTTCTCTTTACTATCTAGGATGGAAGCCATAAGAATATTTCTTGCATATACTACTTATAAGAACCTTAAGGTATATTATATGGATCTTAAGTCTGTATTCTTGAATGGTGAACTTGGAGAAGAGGTTTGCATTGAACAACCGAATGGGTTTCAATTGTTAGGAGATCCAGATATGGTTTGCAGACTAAAGAATGCACTTTATAGACTGCAGCAAGCTCCTAGAGCTTAGTATGTAGGGTTTCACAAATATCTATTGCAGTAGAACTTCAAGAAAGGTACTACAAATAGTAGTCTTTATTTCAAGGTTGAAAGTGACAAACTATTGATAATAGTTGTATATGTTTATTATATCATCTTTCGTGGAGATGATGATGTTTGGAAGAGATTTGTAGAAGAAATGGAAAAGAAATTTGAGGTGTCAATGATTGGTGAGTTGTCATTTTTTCT
Organism: Cryptomeria japonica; assembly: GCF_030272615.1. Taxonomy (NCBI): domain Eukaryota; kingdom Viridiplantae; phylum Streptophyta; class Pinopsida; order Cupressales; family Cupressaceae; genus Cryptomeria; species Cryptomeria japonica. The sequence continues at coordinate 28,435 of NW_026729310.1, forward strand.
TCGTCTTCAATTAACATAGTTAGAAGATGGTATTTTCATTACTTAGGCCAAGTATATCAAGGAGATGTTGTCAAAGTTTGGTATGGATGATTGTAAGACAATTGGAACACCCATGGTTACTAGAAGTGTCATTTGAGAAAATATGGTGAATCTCTGAAAGTGGATCCAAAACTTTATAGATTTATGATTGGTGGATTGTTGTATTTGACTATTTCAAGACTAGATATTATGTATGCATTTTGTTTAGCTGCCAGATATCAAACAAATCCAAAGAAGAGTCATCATAAAGTAGTGAAAATAATATTTAGATTTATGAAAGGGACTTTGTATTTTGGTTTGTGGTATTAGAAGGATGATGATTTCTCTTTGAAATATTACACAAATGTTGATTGGGCTAAGTGTGTTGATTACAAAAGAATTAAAATAAGTAGTGGTGTGTTTTTCTTAGGAGATAGATTAGATTAGTTTGTGGTTTTCTAATGTTAGGAAAATATTGTGAAAGAGACATATCCATAGTAAATAGTGTTGCAGATTTTAGAGATATAAATGGAAGGGAGATAATTGTTTGGAGATAATTTTAGAGGTTTAAATTGTTATTCCCTTTGTCCTTGATGTCCAAGGGGGACAGAGTTACAATTGGAGAGCTAATTACCGATTGGTGATACAGGTGCTAACGTCAATGACAAAGGGGTAGATTCTTGGTAGTTTGCATTATATTTTCATTAATGTCACACTTGTGTGTATTGATGACAAAGGATAATAATAAGAGAAAGTTGAACTAGTTTTTTTTTTGTTGGTGTTGTCATCCATAACAAAGGGGGAGATTATTAGCAGTGTGTGTTCAGTTATGTCAATTTGATATGTGTGCATTATTGCCTAATATGTAAAGGTCCATAAATGAGTGTTTAGATGTTGTTTTTATGTGTGGTGATGATATTGAATGAGTATGTGGTGTTTCCAAAAGGTGATAGTATTAGAAGATGAAATATGCAAGAAAGAGTATTTAAAGTCTATATGGGAGAATGTTGTGCATTCCTCCACTTTTGAAGATGTTGTCTTGTGGTTCTACATTTAATATTTATGTTATATGGATGATGCACTATTATTTTTTAAAGTCCTCAACAATTCAGGTGTTGAAGCTGGTTATTGTAGTTTATTGACAACAAGTATGTCTATCAAGGTTGGTACGAATAATTATATGCATTGCTTCCACAGTGTTGATTCAAGTGTTATGACTTGGAGTACATGTTCATATTGTTCATGTAATGTTCTAATTCAAAATTCAGGTGTTCATTTTCTCTCCAAGTAGAGTTATATTGTTAAGCTATTTAGCATTATTATTTGTGTTAGTCTTTACTCAATTTAGATAGTTCATCTTATTTGGATAATACTCTTTTGCTCTGGATATGTATTGGATGTTGAACTAAGGTGTTGTTACGTGTCTTACCATGGTATGTGAATATTTACATTCAGTAATTTGCATTAGATAATTTTTTTGAGCCAATTGGTTAATATTTTTTTTAGACTATAGGAATCAGGTATAGCGCCTCCTTATAAAATGTAGTGCAGCAAGTAAACTTTTTAACATGACCAGTGATGCTGGTGTGACACGTCCTTTAGTACCACATGGGTTGGGGGGAGACTAGACCTCATGACTTCATGCTTCACCACTAGAAGCTCTTGATAATCAAGATAGGCCCCTAGCCCATCCAATTGGTTAACATGATCTACTATTCATCTACACTGTTATTTTGATGCCAACTTAAGAGGATGTGTTGTTTTGTGCAATTTACTGGAATCAACTTGAAAGATATTTTGTCATGTATTTGGGTCCTCTTTATCTCCTAGAGTGGACAACATTTAGTGAAGTTTCTCATGGAGGTCAACTTGGTGTGATTTATGTTTATTTTGTTTGTGGCTAACCTAGTTAAGATTTTTAGTGAATAAGTTAATATAAATATATATGTGGATGTGTGAATTGCTTTGGATTGATTGAAGGTGGTGAGGAAGTATATGTGGAAAGTGTAGACACCCAAAATTGTCCAGTCTAATTAAATAAATATTTTATTTATTTAATTATCTAAGCTTAATTTTTCTATTAATTAAATAAATCTTTATTTATTTAATTAATTCATTTATCCTCTTCTAGCCTTATTTTTCATTTAAATAAATACATTTATTTATTTAAATTATCGTTTTCCTAAATTAAATAAATATCTTATTTATTTAATTGATCCCACTTCTTCTATTAATTAAATAAATCTTTATTTATTTAATTAATTCATTAGCCTTTTCTACCCATGACACATGTCATTCATCTCTTAATTCATACACTAGCTACCCCTTTCATTATTTTATTATTTCTTTTACCTACCCTCTAATCATAGCCGACCTCCTTCTACACCTCTCAATCTTATCCCTCCATTTCATATAGTGTCTTCTATATAAGGAGATGCTTCCTTCATTATAAAACCCTAACTACCTAATTACTTGATCAATTGACTACTTGGCATATGTGATCCTACTTGCAACCACATTTCGTTCTTTGTTGAGCTCTTGTGCACATAAAATCTGAGAGCAAATATATCAAGCAAGATCAATGGAGATAGGAAGAATGGAGATCCAAACCCCATTGGACATGTGATGGTATAATCTTTGTGATTTCATTTGATTTGCATTATCTTAGGTAATCTTCATATGTTATGGTGGATCTTTGTTGTTGTTAGGCTAGGGTTTTGTGGTTGAATCTATTTAGTCTTTCAACATTGTTGTTATCCATTTTCACCATAAACATTTTGGCATGCCCCGTGGGACATGGATTTTTGTTAGATCTATGTTTTTTTTGCAGATTTTTCTAACCCTATATTGTTGTTTTGTAAAACAATTTGGAGAATAATCTTGTGCAGCTAGGGTTTTGGACACAAAATCAAGATCTGGGAGAGATTCGATCATATCTCACAAACGGCTAGAAAATTTTGCACCAAATATTTTTTGTAGGTTGAAGAAAGTATCAGGAGCTCTCAATCCAAAATTCAGAATTTTTGGAGCACATTTTCATTTTCTATGAATTTTTTATGATTTTTCAGAAAAACTTAATTTTGAAAGCAAATGAGAGAATTTTTTGGATTTTCTTACATTTTTGGAAATTTCTCATAATTATACATATGATCTATTCTTTTTAATTTTAATTTTGATGCAAAATGTTTCCCTAAAAATTAGATCTTTAAAAATTAGGGTTTTTCCTTATTTTGATCAGATCTCACAAACGGCTTCGAATTTTGACATAAAAATTTTTGTGCAAGTCAAGAAAAGTATTAAAAGGATTCAATAAAAATTTCAAAATTTTTGGATCATTTTGTCAATTTATATGAATTTGTTATGATTTTTCATAAAAAATTAATTTTTAGAGAAAATTAGCAAAGTTTTTAGATTTTATTACATTTTTGGAAATATCTCAGAATTATACATAGGATTTGTTCTTTGTGATTTTAAATTTGATGCAAAATTATTTCTCAAAAATCAAATCTTTGAAAATTAGGGTTTTGTATTATTTTGCTCATATCTCGCAAACTACTTGGATTTGCTACAAAAAAAAATTTTTGTAGGTTTGGAAGGCCATCAAGACTCTCCAGTAAAAAATTTAGATTTTTTAGATCGATGTTGCATTTTATATGAATTTTTTATGATTTTTCATAAAAAATTAATTTTTGGAGCAAATTAGCAAATTTGTTAGATTTTCTTACATTTCTGGAAATCTCTTGAAATTTTACAAATGGTCTTTTTTTAGGATGAATCAGATCTTTGAATTGCTCAACAAAATGCATTGTTGAAGGCCTCTATTTCACAAAGTCTTTTGGATCTAAAATTTACCTAACTTGTGTGCTTGCAAGAAGGGGTGATTATTTCAAACAATCCAAACTACTAATAAATTTTTGTTGTAGGTCCTTGGAAAGGGTTTTTGGATTTTTATTGTGTGCCTTGTTTTCATAGACTAGCAAACACTTCAATTGGTGCACTAAAATTGAACCATTGTCTTTTTGTGTCTTGAGCAATAGGCTCCTTTTGTTTAATCTTTAGAGGGCCTGTCTTCCCGTGTGGTCATTAGGACTACTAGTGAGAAGAGAATGACCCAAGTGGTAGCGAGGAAAACCCACCTCTTTCGAACCACTTTAAACAACTGTATTCATGGTGAAAACTATGGATAACGTGTGCTGATTAGTTCATACCAACACTATGTCTCCCCATAAACCCGTTTGTTCAAATTTATTTGATCAGTTGTAGGGCGTAACCCCTACTAACTGGGAGCCTTCTGTATTTACAGAGCTGAAAGTGCCGCATGTATGGCCACACAAGCAGATTCCCTTACTAGCACCTTTTTGTTTTAGAAGCCCAAATCCTTCTAGTTGTTGGGGCAGGAGGTCGGACCTCTGGTAGCGGCCCACGCACATACGGTTCTTAGTAGAGATACAAAGTTCACCACGGGGAGTTTTCATGGGGACTGATGCTTGGCTGACCCAAGAAGTGAGTGTCGAGGGTGGAGCCAGTGAGGTCAAGCATCTAAGTATCTGCTCTAAATAGCGTAGCCTCAGGGGTAAAACCCCATGTGGGATCAACAACTATTGTCTTGGCCATCCATAAGAATTGTGCTTGACTTATTTTAAACATTTAGAACATTCAAGACCAAACAACAAAACATTGTGTCTTTTGTGTCTTCAAGTGTATGCAAAACATTTTTACATCAAACAACACACTTTTCTTGGAGTCATTGTCAGTCTAAACACTTGCAAACATTGAGTCCTCATCAACATTGTGTCCTCTTGTCACGAAAAACAGTCAAACATTCAGATTTGGTCACAACCAACAACTTCACAAATTGGAAAAATTTTATAGTCCAGCAAACAAGAGCAATCAGTTTTGGAATTCTTGAGCTTCCTAGGTTGTTTCTCTGGGTTTTCATCTAGCATTCAACTTGTCTTCGGGTCTCACAAAATCCATCATTGCTTTACACCTTACATTACATTCACATTTGTCTAAACTTGAGTCAAAAGGTCATTTGCTTGTCCTCGCTATACTTTGTCAACACACTACATACAACAACATTTTGCTAAGTGGTCCCTCATCAAGGTCTATCACCTTTGGGTCTCATTTGGTCTTACTTAGAGTCAAGGTCAACTTACCTCATCAAGAGAAACTATCCTCTCTTTGGAAGTCACACCTACTCTACTACATACATACTTGGTCTTACACTTTAGACATTGCAAGTACACCTCAGATTCATTTGCATTCCATCCAACTCTTGGTCTTCCATTCTTTTTCCATTTTTCATCTAGTCTCACACATCTTGGTCAATACCTAGTTCATGGTTGAAACCCATCTTCAAAAATCTAGGAGAGAAACTAAAGAGGCTCAAGAGTCCGCAAACATGAGTTCCTATGAGTATGACAATGATGTCTTTTTCAATTCTGATCATAATACTTTACCTGACATGGATGCCTATAGAAACATTCCAAATGTTGAGAACATGGACACTACAAACAACAATGATACATACAATGATGATATGGACAACTTTTCAGTACATTCAGCAGATGTGGAAGAATCCATTATGGATCCCCATTTCAATCGATTGGTTTAGAAAATAATGAGGAGGGATAGACAATACTTCTTACAAATGATGGCACAAAGTGGAGCCAAGATACCTCATGATTTTGACATGTCTCAAACAATGGAAAATCGACCTTTGCAACAACCTCACTCCAACATGGATCAAAGGAGGCCTAATAGTGGAGGCTATAGAAGACCACATCTTGTGCCTGAATCACCATCATCTTTGTTTCAAAAACCAGAGGTCCCACATACACATGGTCAAGCATATGATACTCACCTTCACAGACCATTATGGAAGTCTTATGCAAAAAGATATGCTCAATCACATACCAATGCTAAGGATCAACCACCAAAGCAATTGGATATTCAAAGGCATGCTCAAAATTTGGACACAAGGAAACCCTGTGTCAAATTTGGGGGCAACACATTAGAACATGACATGCCTGTAGAGTATGGTATACATGGACAAAATAGATATTTCATTCCTCAACATGAAGCTATACCAAGTGGTCCATATATGCAGCATCACTATAGACCTCCTCCATATGAACATGTGTATGATCAATATCATCCATATATGCAACATGCTCCTCCTCCAATTGGTGCCTCAAGCATGGGGTATGGTCCAAAAGGTCGATCTCCACCTAAGAGCAACTTGGAGCAACAAATCAGGGACTTACAAAAGAAAATGGAGGACATAAATACACCAAAGCCAACATACACAATGAGAGACATATGTCCCTATCCATTTGACAAAAGCATTCCAATGCCTCCATTTCCTACACACTTTGTGACGCCTAAGTTTGATAAGTATAGAGGCAAAGGAGATCCTAAGGCACATATAAGATAGTTTTTCATAGCTTGCATTGAGGTAGCAGCAGAAGAGACATATTTGATGAGATTATTCCCACAAAGCCTAGGTGATCAAGCTATGGAATGGTTCTCCCAACTCCCACCTGGTATTAAGTCATGGGGTGACTTAGCAGAGGCATTTATCCAACATTTCTCCTACAACATAGAGATAGACATATCAGTCACTACTTTGTGCAACACCAAGCAAAAAGATGGAGAGTCTTTTTCATCATTTTTACAAAGATGGAGGAATCTAGCCAACAGATGCTCTTGTGAAATTCCACAAAAACAAATGGTAGAAATGTTCACCCAAAATGTCAAAAAAGACATTGGTTATGACCTAAGAAAAGCTTGTTTTTCCACCTTCAAGGACGTCATTGAAAAAGGCTTAGTGATAGAAAAGGTCCTAATTGAACAAAGAGTCATTAAGATAATTCAAGGAAAACAAAGATGACTTTAAAGGAAAAGACAAGCCAAGATTTTGGAATAAAAACAAGAACATAGTCAATGATGGTGTTGTTGATGCCAATACAGTGCGACCCAAATTTGTTTTTTTTGGATCAAATCAGGTGAATACTCAAACAACTTCTAAATCACGAAGGAAGTACACTCCATTGCGAGAACCACTTGAGTCAGTTTTCAAAAAGCTAGTGGCAAACAAGGTAATCACTATTCCAGATTTTCCTCCATATGAACCAAAGGTTAAACCAAATTGGTGGAATGATGATGAATATTGTGAATTTCATAAGAGCAAGGGTCATAAGATAGGAAATTGCCATCGACTGAAGAACATCATACAAGATCTCATTGATAGGGGTGACATTGAGATTGAAGGGCACTCATCCAATCAAGAACATGAGATGTTTAAGGAACCATTCCCAAAACATGACAAAGGAAAGCTAAAGCCACAGATGACCAAACCAACTATACCAAAGCAACCTATAACTATGATTCAACTATCAATCACATTTCGATGGACAATTACGTCTCTACCATTATCATCAAGGACAAAAACCCTAAGAATTCTACCCAGAGACCCAAGATTGTCCTAAAAGGTGTTGGATCTTCTTCTAAACCTACCTCTAAATGTCATCTCACAACTCATCAAGGTAAAATCACTTTGCAAGGTGCTCCAACTAAAAAAACTGCTTCTTCATTAACCAAACTTGAGTACGACCTTGTAGAACAGTTAGGGAAGACACCCGCACTTATCTCCATCCTTGAGCTTTTACGCATATCCCCCGCACATAAAGCCATTCTTGACAAAATCTTGAGAGACACTCCTATTCCTACTGATCTGAACGTGGACCAGTTTCAAGCCATGGTGGGATACCTTTCCATTCCACACTCCCTTACATTCACAGAAGCCGATGACGCCTTCGTAAGTCAGCCACATAACGCACCTTTACACATTGAAGCCTTCATACACAAACATAGAATCAAATGAGTCCTGATAGATGGAGGAGCAGATCTAAACATTTGTTCATTGAGCACTATTAAACAATTGGGATATTATGATAAAGCTATGAATTCTACAAACAAAATTACCATCAAAGCATATGATGATGAAGAGCATTCATCCAAGGGCACAGTCACCTTGCCTCTTAGAGTTGGGCCAGTTACAAAGGATGTGGTTTGTCAAGTCCTAGACCTAGATCTCACATACAACATATTGCTAGGACGTCCTTGGATTCATGAAATGAGAGCAGTCCCATCTACATATCATCAATGTATCAAGTTCCCTCACAATGGAGTTGAAGTGACTATCAAAGCTGACCCAAATCCATTCATATATTGCAACAATCTACGACCTAGATCAGAAATAACAATCCCAATCAACAGAGAAGCTATTCCTTCATCAGCATATGTGGATCCAGAATCATTAAAAGCTTCTACATCAAAGCAAGCAGAGATCAAAGAAATATTCAAAATTAAAGACGTGGGATGTGGTGAGTATATCTTTCATGTTGATCAACTCCCACTATCTCCTAAGGTATTCAGTCGACGGGAACAATGTACAAACAATTTGCAATGCCAAGGAACTGGGTGTGAACCACCTAGTGTTGTGGCTACTAAGTTCTAATGCAAATCTCCTCTAGTCGTGCAAGCAACTCTTGATATCACTAGTCCTAAGAGTGGTTCCAACGAAGAATCTATTGAGCATATCGCCAGCCCTCTTGATAACTCACATAGCTTTACCATATCATCCACTCACTCCATTTCCACTCCACTTCCAGACTTGGATCAACAAGAATTATAAAAGCCCTTACTAATTAGGGATCAAAAATCAAGCTTTGAAAAGAAAAATCTAAAAGTCAAAACTAAAGATGTAATGCCTCGCCAGGAAACCCCGAAGGGATAAGCTATAACATAAGAATGGAGTGCAATAATTTTTTATTTTTTTTTAGTAACACAACATTAAAATATAACAAGATATCAAAGATTCAGATTACATAGCGGAAGACATCAACTAACACCTAAAGAGTTTCCCAATGAGATTACTTAAATTTTCACAATTCACTTAACTCACACAATTAATCCAATAAGTTGATTATCTTAATAACGAGATAATTCTTAATCAAGATAATTTCTTTCAGAAGATGGAAATATAAATCACAAGCAAAGATTCATCCATTAAGATCTATTCATAATCTTCATTCAAGCTTTTCATTAAAATACAAGCCATTCATCTAATATTCTAACACACTAGAATTTCATCATAAACATATGAGATCTTTTCAAGCATACTTAATTTCCTTAACAACAACTGAATATATTCCATTACTCTAAGTTACATTCTTTCATATTCCAATTTATTGCATTTTAAAAGACGATTGCATACATGCATCTACGATAAATCTCATCTAAACCACTTATGCATTCAATCAAAATGGCATTCAAGAAAGGACTGCATATAAGTATTTAAAGTTAATTCCATCTTACCCACTTATACATTCTAACATAAGCTATTCATACATGATAAAGTTGAATAAGGGAAACATAAGAGAATAACATCACATAACACCATAATGATCTCGGAGTTCACCCCTAAAGGGCTACATCTCCGGGTCTGCTCAACTGCAAGACCCCTCTAATAATTAATAAAGTTAAGAATACAAGAGGTTACCCCATTTACAATCTGGACATCAAGGCGAAACATAAACAATATACAAACGACCATATCAGTCAATAAATACATAATTGATCCTTGAAAAGAAAAGGATCCAGCTAAACATAATCAAAGCTAAAACAAAGGTCCATTAGAGCATCCACAAAACTAAGTCGTCACCACCCAAGGTCTAAGATGAAACCAGGTACTCACAAGGGCACAGACAAAAGGACGACCCACAAACGTGCTCCTAACAAGACAATACGACAACACACTAGCGAACGTAGGGACAAGTGTCAGCACACAACCTAGTATGGTTACCATGGCAGGTCTTCATAAGTTCCAGCCCCATACACTGGCTACCCTAGCAACCTAATCCGTACCTCTGGCCCATCCAAGCCTTATGTGGACCCACACATCCTTTCGTGAAGACAAGGATGATGGTTTGCCATTTCAAGCCTTCTCACAGCATGTCGAGTCTGTGTTAGCACTCATCCCATGTGTGAGGCACAATTATCTTACTTAGAGATTAGCATCCTAAACTACTGTTAGGTTATCACTTATTAGACTCACTTTCGATGGGTTACCCAACAGCCACTTAGGGCGCGGCCCCCAATCGAAAGCCACTTTCCCATACGACACTAGACTATACTCTGACGAACTCAAAAACCAAGGAATAGACATGGTCAGACGAACGGAGTTTTTTTTTTAAAAAAGAGGGAACATCCATTTGGTCAAACGCGACTCAAAAGAGGTACACTTACTGACGGTACTCTAACCAGAGACCTGACCAACTATGGTCAAACACGAATCATCTTTCGACACCCACACAAAGGATATGACCAACTACGACACCACCACAAGGCAACAGTCAACTCGGAACTGAGGACTGAAATAGGTACCCCAAATCAATCCATACGACAGGGTCCTATCAAACAAAGCACGACTTGCCATTACATAAGCAAAAGCGAATACATAAATTAAACTCGCATAGGTAATATTCAGCAGATACAATCTTTTCTAAATTGATCTAAACATTAAAAGTCGATCAAGTTTTCTACATGGTCTATATTAGATTGCAGTTATCTACTTCATTAAGATCCAGGTTGTTCTTGGTTTTCTAACTCTCTAAGGTTCATTGCATCGAACATACATAAACATGCCACAATGAGATCTTTAACCAATTTCGCAGAATATAATAAAACAACTATTAGCCAATTAAATAAGATATTTAATCTTCAATTAAAACATCATTGACGTACTGGTTCAAAATAAATCCTACACATGTCTTTTCCAGAACCAAATTACACTATACATATCAAGGAAATATACATATTTAGGGAAGCCAAATAAAGAAAATCCATTCCCAGACTAACAAATTGTTTCCTTGAGCATATAAAGAAAATTACTAAAATTAACTATTAATTAATGAATATATTTAATAATCCACGATTAATTAAATATAAAAAATTAATAATTAATAACAGAATTAACAAATTAAGTATTTAATTACAAAAAAATATGCATTAATAATAAGATAAGATTTGAATATTAATTATTGTATATTTAACCTTATACAATTAATCAATAACAAATCATACTTGAATTATTAAATAATGCAAATATTTAATCATAATTAAAAAAAAAACTTACTTAAATTATACCATAAAATAATATTAAAATATTATATATATTTTTTTTGAATAATAAAAAAAATACATTAAAAAAAAAATTTTTAAAAACTAACAAAAAATGATATTTAAATGGGGGCGGCGAAGGTCGGGTCCACCTCCCAACGCGGGGGTTGGGCATCCCAAACCCCAGCCACAGGGAAAACCCACGCGGGTGGCGCCACTGCGGTGGACGCAGGTTCCGCGGCGCCTTGCGGCCACCGCGGCCCCTATGGCCACCACAGCGAGCCTGCAGCCACCGCGAGCTGCGACCCGCGCGGGGGGAGGAGGCAGGTGGAGCTCCACTCCCCGCCCTCCAACCCCAAGTCACAATTTTTATATATATATATATATATATATTTTTTTTAATTTTTTTTTTAAATTTTGAAATAAACAAAAGACATGGTTTAAATTTCATTCATTTTTTTTTTGATTTGCCATAAAAACAGGTTTAAAGAGATATGTTTTGGTTTCCCTTTTATTTTATTTCTTTGATGGGGATACTTCCTTCCAACACACATGGGTTTCAAACACCCAAAATGAATTGAGGAATAACAAAAACCTCAATTAAATTTTCCAACAAAACTCATATTGGGCCAAAAAAATAACCATTTTCATCACAATGATTCCACCATATAATTTTCTTGAAGATCACAAGCTAATAAGCATAGTTCCAAACCCACAAATCCAAAATTAAATCTGAAATCAATTAAAAAAGATTGGATTTTTAACAAGCAGCATTTTTTTCATTCAACCAACAGACCATTTCCATGGCAACAAGGAAGACAAAGAAGGTAATTCCTACCTCCATACGCATTCCTGGAAGAACTTGAAGAAGAGCCCAACCTGCAAGCTCCAAAAACCTTCTTCCTCCCCAAACCCCCAATTTCATCCCCAAAAAATATTTTTCCAACAAACATTTTTCCAAAAATATCCATCCTCCAAAATTTTCCAAAAGTCTAGGTTATAAGGAAGAGTTGACCAAAATTTCATTTTTTTTTGGAATTAAAATTTTTATTTAAAAATAATTCCCAAAAATTACTATTTTCCAACTATATCAACAAATTAAATTGCTTTTCAATTCAAAATTGATTTTCTCAATTAATTCAATTTAACCTTTCCATTTCAAACATGCCAAGAAGATAAAATTAATTCTATTTCAATTAAAATTAAATCTTTCTTTTTCAACAGCATAAACATAACAAATTTAATATTAAAATTAACTATTTAATTGAACTTGCTCCCAATTTAAATCGAGCAATTCAAATTAATGATAAATCACATAAAGAAATCCTGTTTAATTTAGTCCATTAATCTTTAATGCACAAACACATATTTAATCAAATTAAATACTAAGGACTAATTAATCAATTTAACCATTCACACCAAACACGCAAACCAAGAAAGTCAACCAGACTGACAACTCACAAACCCAACCAAAAGGGAATACCGACGATGACTAACAGTGCTCACTTGAGCATGACTATGGTCAACTAGGGTCTTACGACCACCTAATCCAACTCTAAGGATTAAAGAGGTACACTCAAACCTGCACATCCAGGTGAAGACGAACCTCGCACTCATGCGACGTTGTACCTGAAATCTCCTACAACCAAGAGTCATACATGCATACATATATAAACTTAATGAAAGTGTTAGCTCGAGATCATAACACGAAAAAGGAACACTAAACAACTTGCATACAACTGGTGCGAAAACCACATCGACAGCTATGCATTAAATCAATACATCTGACTATAACATTATATTAAGATAAACTAGCCAAGATTAAACCAAGATTAGAAATTGATTAGGGCAGGGGTACTACAAAAGAAAAGTCCTTTAGTCCAAATCAAAATCAAAAGCTATTGGACTCTGCAAAAATCAAAGTCAAGGATAAAAATCCTATGAAGCAAAAAGAGAAAGAGTTGATCTCCCCTAATATCAAAATAACTGGGGGCAAAAGTTCTAAAATTTTAAGTCAAAAATCATACTTGTTGATCCTACGTCTCAATCATGCCATCCTACTTTCACTTCTTTTCACAATCATAAGCCTTCATCACTCATCTACTTGTTCCACACATCCTTTCCCTTTTGGTGATACATCATGGACCTTTAATGGAGCTTCCTCAAGGGACTTTATTATCAGGGATGCCCAAACTTCTTTAGGTGACACACATATGGGCCTCAATAGTCCACACGCTAGTAATTCTATCTCAATTCCTTTATCAAGGAAGACAGTCACTCAAGCTACATATCATTCAATCAAGGAATGTTCCAGCTACAATCATAAGGTCAAGCCTCACACATTTGAGGTAGGTGACTTAGTTCTCAAAGAAAATCCTAAAAATCAGCAAGACAGAGAGAAGAAGGACAAGTTTGAACCAAACTGGCTTGGTCCTTACATCATTACAACAGCATATGGATCTGGGGCATATCAGCTCTCAACTACAGAAGGTGAACCTTTGGAGGATCCTATCAATAGCATGCACCTTCGTAGGTTTTACACATAGCACTTCAGAGTATCCTAATTCAAAAAATACAAAAAAATTCAAAAATTTCAAAAATACAAAAAAAATCATAAACATAAAAATCATTACTTGGTGAAAACCTGGCAAACAAGCACCTTGTGACACAAAAAACATTGAAAAATTGAAAAAAGTAAAGAGAAATAATTTCATCCAATGATGAAAACCACTTTGGTGGCGCCCTGCGCAAGTACCATGGTGAAAACTGGGTCACCAGCGCCATGCGTAGAGACATTGCTCCTCCCTCCTTCAGGATTCACTTTCATCCTTTCACTTTGCACACACTCACAACCTATTCGTTCATAATAAACTTACACATTCCCATCATGGCTTGTTATTGATCTACCCAAGATTGGTTCGCCATTCATAATAAACCTCCCTTTTCACCTCCCTTTCCATCCATAATAAATCAGATCCTATCTGTGGCTAAGGCAAATCCTATGTCTAGTGATGGGTGTGAAACTAAGAACATCACACGTTCTGAGGAGTATAGTTTCTTCTACTTTTCTTTAGTCTATCCATGCACAATTCACAATAAAGCAGCATCTGCATCACCAATCTGCAATAAAGTTCCATCTTCTTCGTAATAAAGTATCAGTTTCATGGATTCAGTCAGTTTCAGATGAGACAGTAGCAACAATGGGCTTCAACAAAATCAAATCTTTCAACAGACTCAGACAACATATGGTTTTGTGCTATCTATCCTTTTTGTGAAAGTAAACATTGTGACCACAATCAAATAAGACTTATACAAGTGACAAGAGACACTAAACTTGAGGACTACAGTGGATGTTGGTGTCGAGTCTTGGTTTTCTTTTGATTTTATCTTTTGGTGACATATCTTTTAGCTTTTTCAGGATGTCTCTTACTAGAGATTCTATCTCCAGGATGTCTTTGACTAGAAAGGCGAGGATGGGGTATCGTCACCTATTTGTATTTGCTGTCTGTGGATTGTCTCTTAGTAATGCTATGACTTGTCCAAGGATATGAGGACACTGAGAGTCTAGTATGAACTGGGGCATTCCTTGTTTGAGACTGTCTTATCTCCATGCAAATAGGTACAATGACTTTTTGGGTTGAACATATGCCTCGATTGTCATAACCTACTTGCCATAATAAAGCTCAATGATGATAATGCACAAGAAGCTCTTTCACTTTAATATCTTCTATCTTCCATCCCCCTTTCTTGATTGACTTCCATCGTCCTTCTCGAGTCCACGTAGCCTGCTATCACATGACTGAGTATAATGACACACCAAAAACATTTGCATTTCATGTAGTTGCACCTGCATTACCACATATAAGCATTTCATACATACATATAGATATCACAACTGCATCACATCCTGCACACAACACCTGTTAGCACAATTTACATTTGCATTATCATATTCATCTGCATTACATACATTCACATTTGCATCATGCATACACATATAGAACATAAAAGAACAAAAAAAATATATTGCATTGCATCATATACATATTTGCATCCATATCATAAGCATCACATAAGAACATCTCATCACATAGGTATGCATGAATATAGCTGCCACAAAGATGAATCATCTCATATATATAATCATAAGTGTCATGATACAATGATGTCAAAATCATATGGCTACAATCACCCGAAGGTGTCTACATCATCATACAAAATGGTACAAAATGGTACAAAATTGATACATAGGGAGCCCTCTACGGTTATGATGAACTCCCTCCCTCGGAGTTGGTTGGCCTCGACGGAGTCTGAGCCCTGGAAGGACCCGCCCCATGATCATCTCTCCTATCCCCTCTGTCTCCTGAGCCTAGTTGTCTCATCCTCCTCCTCTCCTCCTCCTCCTCGATCCCACAGCCAATCCTCATGTCGCCCTATCCAGACATAGGAACCCACTAATCACTCCTACCAATACTACTGGTAGTGCTAATCCTGTCTATGTCATTGTGTCCCATGCCACGTGTCCAGCCCTCATCTCTAGTCCTAGATCCTGAAACACTCATCTCAGGGCCTCCCTATCTCCATCTTGATCGTACGGAATCAGCTCCCCATCTATCAGTATCCGCAGAATCCTGTATACATCCTCTAGGGTGACTATCATCTCCCCCATTGGCAAATGAAAAGTGCAAGTCATAGAGTGCCATCTCTACGCCAGTGCAGTCAGCAATCCCATGTTCGCCTGAAACTCAGGCACATAAAGAATATGTCTCAATCCTGTAGCCTCAATCGTGGCTCGGTCCTCGACTGTCAACTCAGGTTGCAACCTCTGAGTCAATGGAAATCTCTCTCGTGACTCCAGCATAGGTAAGTACTCCTGCAGTCAAGCAAATCAATCATGTCAATCTAAGTGACACTCACTGTTCATCACAATGTGTTGCTATTTTTCCTAGTGACACTCACTGTTCATCACAAAGTGTTGCTATTTATCCTAGTGACACTCATTGTTCATCACAAAGTGTTGCTATTTATCCTAGTGGTACTCCCTGTTCATCACAAAGTACTACATGTTTTTGCACTCACTGTTCATCACAAAGTGCTGCTCTTTTTTTCAGTACTCACTGTTCATCACAAAGTGCTGCTCATATTAGTACTCCTTGTTCATCACAAAGTACTATGTCTTGGTACTCACTATTCATCACAAAGTGCCTTGATCTATCCTGGTCTTTCCTAGAGGACCTGCTTGAATGTATCCTCTCAGCAGCTTATCCAATCGACAGCGTATGTTCATCACAGAACTGTCAATTTGACCTTGAAGACATAAACGTGCTCGCATTTTGCACAAACGCGCCTGGCACAAACATAGATGTGCTCCGACATTTTTTGAGCTTGTTTGACATATTCTAAAGCGCATTTATTACTCTACCTAGCATGCATTAATGACAACAATAAATGCATCAAAGTACAAGGAGGTTTTGTGGTACTTACTGGCTCTCCTGCCTCTGTTGGCCTCTGAAATCGGCGAACGCGATCGAATCTGTGAGCCATTGCCATCGCTGCTGACTGTTGCTGCTCTATCTCGCTCTGCACTCTGATCTCTTGGATGTGTGGATGACAATGAGGATGTTTTCCCCTCATGGTCTATCTTATAGACTACCCTAGCCCTAGTCTCCTGTGTCAGTCTTCGTTATCCTGTGACTTTGTCACTTTATCTGGTCAATCCATTCTAGCCTTTCTTTCTTATCGAGAGATTGTCTACAATCTTTTCAGACATTTTCATCCAATCTCTCGAGGGGGCATATCATTCCCATCTTGGGGCAACTCTGTATCAATTCATATTATCTTCTTTGAAACAACGTGACAAGCCGCATTGTCTCAAAGAGGGGCAAAATGTAGACACCCAAAATTGTCCAGTCTAATTAAATAAATATTTTATTTAATTAATTATCTAAGCTTAATTCTTCTATTAATTAAATAAATCTTTATTTATTTAATTAATTCATTTATCCTCTTCTAGCCTTATTTCTCATTTAAATAAATACATTTATTTATTTAAATTATCCTTTTCTTAAATTAAATAAATATCTTATTTATTTAATTGATCCCACTTCTTCTATTAATTAAATAAATCTCTATTTATTTAATGAATTCATTAGCCTTTTCTACCCATGACACATGTCATTCATCTCTTAATTCATACACTACCTACCCCTTTCATTATTTTATTATTTCTTTTACCTACCCTCTAATCATAGCCGACCTCCTTTTACACCTCTCAATCTTATCCCTCCATTTCATATAGTGTCTTCTATATAAGGAGATGCTTCCTTCATTATAAAACCCTAACTACTTGATCAGTTGACTACTTGGCATATGCGATCCTACTTGCAACCACATTCCGTTCATTGTTGATCTCTTGTGCACATAAAATCTGAGAGCAAATATATCAAGCAAGATCAATGGAGATAGGAAGAATGAAGATCCAAACCCTATTGGACATGTGATGGTATAATCTTTGTGATTTCATTTGATTTGCATTGTCTTAGGTAATCTTCATATGTTATGGTGGATCTTTGTTGTTGTTAGGCTAGGGTTTTGTGGTTGAATCTATTTAGTCTTTCAACATTGTTGTTATCCATTTTCACCATAAACAGAAAGCATAAGTGAATTTTTTTTTTGATGACCTTTGATGATCATATATATTATTATAATAGAGTTTTGAGGCAAACAATGTATGTGTTGTATTTACAATGATATTTGTCACTTGAACCATAGTATCAAGAGTAGTTTCATGATCAGGAGAACTTATTCAACAATTTATCTTTTCTTTGTTCCTTTCAAAAATTAGTGGAGATTTGCATCTTGCCCTAGGATCATGTGTCTCATCCTACAAGTCTACTATACATTTCCCTATGGTTGTACACCTTATCCTGCAAGTCCAAATTAGGACTAGCAAGATTCCTTGGGCTTGTGTCTAAAACATTGTATTATGTTATTCATATAGTGTGTGATTCTCACTATGGTTTTTCCCATATTGGATTTTCCATGTTAAAATTTGGAGTTTATGTGTTTGGTGTTATTGTTTCATCTTTCATTGGTGTTTAGTTGGTTAAAAATAATCGATAAGTGTCTGTGATAGAAAAAGTTTAAGGATTTTCTCAAGTCTAAGTCAATCCTCCTCTTAGTTTTGTGGTGTGTTCAATAGTATATTAATCAAGTTAGTATGTAAAGTACAGCAGATATATCAAAAACAAAAATCATGATAATAATGAAATTGAACATGATTTTTTCAATGAGAGATTCATTGTTTAGTAATTTTAACAATACCAAGGTAAATTGAATATTATTCAAATGATCTTTGACTTATTTGAATATTTATAGGGAACACCTAATCATCAAAAAATTTCTATAAAATTTGGTTTGAGTTATGTCTAATAGGTGTGTCAGATGAGGATCATGAATTATGAACCCCACTCTTAATTTCAAAACATCTCTAGCATTAGATGGTACCCTTGTATTATCATTTCAATATTTTTCAACCAAAGATTTGATTTCAATATTCTATTTCATGTTAGATCTTGGGAATAGACCACTAAAACTCCAACATTAGTTGATTGGATCATTGTCAATACTTTATCTTTTATTTTTCACTCTTACCAATTTTTTAGAATGTATATTCAAAATTCTTCTAATATTGCTTAAGATTCCTTTATCCAAAGTTATTTTATTAACTATAGCTATTATTATAGCTTGTTGTGTTGCATTCTAATCTTTAGATTGAATCTTGTTTCTAATAGAATCAATGCCACTTACAGTAGTATATATAGCATATATAAGTGATACAACTCTATTTTTTTGTTTCACAAAAATACCTTTTTCATCTCTTTTTTTCATTTTTCACATTCTCATCAATTACATCATGCTCGTTGACATTGAAATGATAGCTATTTTTTATAGAGAATATTATTTGTATAATTTATTGGCATAGATTCTTGTCTGTCTACAAATAAATCTAACGAGGACGATTAACTAAAATATTAATTTCAATTTTCAAACAAATATTTTCATTTACACCAACACAAGGGATTTCATTTTCACTTTTTGTTTCTATAATTTTTACAATAATAGAATTGATCACAACATAAGTATATCCAAATTATTTTAAATAAATAATTATCAATATCATCTATATGTTTTCCATCTCATTCAAAGGTGGATTTGAAGATGTACTTGGATTTGTGCCTTTTGTCACATTTTCAATATCATTGAAAGGTGGATTTAGAGGCATACCAAGATTTTTTTCTATAATAATATTATCTTCCACATTAACCTCTTTCATATTTAAATCATCTGCATCCATCCCATTCCCCATGGTCTCTTCAATGTTTTTCTCTTCAATGATCATAGAACTATATGCATCAATTTTCTTCATTTCTTGAATCATCATTCTTCTATCTCTTTGAAATTTTTCTTCCTCTCTATTTGCGTCGATTTCGTCAAGGGTCATGACCCTCCTTATTTCCTCTTTTGATGATGATTCGTTCCCATGATTACCAAATTCTAAAATATAAATGAATGTTAATAATAAAAATCCTCCATTTTAATTCCTCTTCAAAACTACTCATGAAGTACATTTTGCACTTCACAATTGTTGTAATGGTTGACTCCTTCCAAAAATAAATAGAATATCACATGTAAAGATCTTGTACAATAAAATACTCAAGAAAAAACTATAGAATATGAATTTGTCAACTATGCAATATTAGATACTTACTCGCAGTAAATTAATGGTGAGTCATTTTTATTAAAAAAAAAAATTAAAAGTTCAAAAATGAAATGATATCTTGTTTATGAAATGTGATCTAGCTTTGTATCCAAAATAGGATCTCATATCCTAAATACAATCTCATTATTTACAAAATATAATCTTGTTTCCTTTTGACCTATTATATTTTTTTTTTAAATGTAATGGGATCATGTTTTTAGAATGAAATCTTGTTTCTAGAATAGGATCCCATTTTAGAAAAAATGTATTCTAGCCAATTTTTGTTGCTGGTTTTGAGTCAAAAAGAAGCTTGGGGAGTTGACTTTTAACTTTAGAGCTGCTTTGATTTGGAACTTGAAGATCATATCAATGTCACTTGAAAATAGTAGCGTTGGATATACGTCTAATAACTTTTTTGTATAGTTTTTAATAAAATTAAAACCCATTATAGATGAGATTGTCAAGATTTTAAATATTTAAATTTTTTTACAATTGGATTATTTTTTCTATTTTTCATGTATATTTTTTTATGAAACTAATCTATAAAATTGAAATACTAGGTTTTCCTTTTTTTTTAATCTTTTTATTGTCAACAATTTTTGAAAAAAAAAATATATGGCAACAATCTACACATAATTATTTTTAATTTGAAAAAAAAAATTTAAAAATAATAATTTTAGGTCTGCTTATGGTTGTCATACATGAGGCGCTTTCAAAATAAAAATTAGGGTGAATAAAAAATTAATTATAAAATATTAAAAAAAATTAAAAAATAAAATCTTCAATAATCTTTAGTGTTTTATAGATCTTTTCCCAAGAGGTGTTAGTGTAGGTTTATATTTTCTATTATATTAAGGAATATTTATTTTTCCCACACATTATTAAGATTGCTTAGGTTATATTAGAATAGTTAGAATGAGGACATGTGGCATAATCTTGCACTCACACATGTCATTCACACCCACATTTGGGTGGTTGAATATTACACCCTCTTTTGGATTTATTTGTGACCTCCCCATAACCACTTCTTTTCTTTACCTAAGTTGGCATAACCATGTACTTGCCATTTACCAAGTAGGTAAAACTCCCTCCTATTTTGGGCTACAAGGAGTTGTTACTCCTCTTGGTTTTATATGCCCATATTTCTCTATATAAACAATCCCTCACCACTTCTATGCTAAGTGTACTAAGAAGAGAAAAATAGCTCAGATTGTGAGTCTAGTTCAGTGCTAGGAAAGTGTTGAGTTTTGTTCATCTTTGGATTCTTGTCTTGCTTTCCTTCCGTTAAATTGATCTTGGGTCGCTTCATGGATAAATTTAACACGATATAAGAGATAGCTATGAGTTATGGGTTAGCAGACATTCAAAGATCTAGATTCAATTCATTCTTGAAAGTGTACTATTCTTTATGTTGCATTTGATGATGTCTTGAAGAGTCATAAAATCTTCAAGGAATTATAGCTTCTAGGGGGTTCCTATTTCTTTATTAGCAGTGCAGTTGTTTTAGAAATTCATGGAGAAAATCTGAGCTCACCATGGAGTCCAGAGAAGCTAAGAAAGTTGGATTTACCTTTTGTTTCATCCAAATTGAACACCGGATGCAAATTTGGTGAAGGTGTGAACCAGAGCTTTCATTGTTAGATCTAGAGGGTAGCTGATTTTATGAAGCATTTTGAGGCCAAACAGATAGTGCCATTGCAATCAAAAGGCCCAAAAATGCTAAGATTGATAGTCAATTCATCAATTATTGTGACAGTCAAATTCAAAGGAAAAAATTTTTTGTAAATGAGCCCTATGGCCCATGTGCATAATATGGTACAAATTTGAATCATTATTAGAAAAAAAAAAAAAAAAAAATCCTGTATGAAAAAAATATCATTCAAAATATTTGTTATTATTCAAATTATTATGCAGGTTTTTTCCATTGAAAAAAAAAAAGGAAAAACTTTTATAATAAAAGTTTCTTCCTGAAAAATTATTTAAAAAAAATTAAAAAATAAAAAATTTCAAAGTACCCGATAGGGTACATAGACCCTATCGGGCTCGTATGGAAGACCACCTACAACAGGGTATGTGGTATAGCTATGGGTATTAATCCTTGTGCATTTACCACCTTGGCCTTGCATCAGCATCAACCTCAATCTTCATGCCAAGGAATTTAGAGGTGGTTGATTTTTTTGCAAATTTGGTGACTCCTCATCGTTGTGATTTTTAAAATCTACCTCAACTTCAAAGTGCAATATCTCAAGCATATAGAGGCGTTTTTCAGCACAATTTTTTTTATTTGGGGCATAATTTTGCACTCTTCGTATTGGAGCTATTATTTTTTTCTCAAGTGATCCTTATTTTCTAGAAACCAAGTTTTCTCACTAGATCTGAAGGACAATCCTCATTTTTTCAACTTCAAACGTATGTAACTTTCACATATGCCCTCAAATCGAGGTGATTCTTTTTTTGAAAGTTGATATTTTTTTTAGAACTACATATTGGTGCTAGTTTAATATTCTCATATTAAGATTTAATTATACTTTTAACATTTGAATCCACATTTGGACATTGTAAAACTCTACAAAACAACTCCAGCATTGTAAATGCACTGATTTATAAAGTGCCAAAATCATTTTTTCTTTGGGTGATTCTTGATTGAGTAAAAAAGGGGGTCTCTCTTGTTGTGTGTTATTTATGATCTTCTTACTTGTGCTCTTCTTTTCTTGGACCTATGGATCATTCTAAAGCTCCATTGATAGCACCTTATAACTATGCAACTTGGCATTAACATGCATAGAATGCACTAATGTAGCTAGGGTACACTCTATATATTGAACAAAAAGTAGCTAAACCTATAGAGGATAAGGAAAATATAAAATGGATGCTTGAAAAAACTAAATCTCTTGGATGTCTTCGTAGTTATGTTTCCCTTGATTTAATGTTTCAGATTGAAGAATGCAAAACTTTACATGAAGCTTGGGAAAAGTTAAAAACATTGTATCGTACAACTGATGAAGTAAGCGGTTACCAAATTGATAATGATTTGATGAACCTTGATCCAAATAACTTTCACAATATCTAGGATTTCATAACTAAGGTTAATGATTTGAGAGAACAATGTAAAGAATGTGGTATTGAGAAAAAGGACATTCAGTTGATCTAAAATATACTAAATAAATTGGGTCCTAGTATGCATCTTTTATATCTATCTTTTATACTCATAGGCTAACTATGGTATCGACTTATGTTAAGCATTCATTCCCATCTTTTTCTTGGAAGACTAATGTACTGAGAGGGGAGGGGTGAATCAGTACTTCAAAAATTTTCTTGAAAAATAGTTTTACTGATAAACACAAACTATGTATTGCTAATCTCAAAGATATAAAATACTGAAACATAATCATAAAGATAACATGCATCAAAATATCACTCCATAACACAATGATTTTTGGTCACACAAAAACTCTTGGTTAGAGAGAAAAATTGCGGTGGGGATGGCACCCACAACTCCACTACTGCAGTAATCAAGATTGCTCGATTAGACCTACATGTTTAGCCATTTCTGATAGCTTACCTTGTTAGGAGTATAAAGATCTTTAGATCTACCTTGCTAAAGGATTTTACAAACACTTCTACAAAATGTTGTACGTGGTTAAAGGCTTTACAATTTATAGACTTTATTAGAGTCTTTTACCCTGTTAAAGGTTTCTATTACAACTTAATATTTCAATCAAAATCTTTACAAAATATCTGCAACTTCACATCTGAAATGTTATAGCAGACTCTATGTGCTTAATATGAAATTACCTTTCTCATAGCATTCCTCGGTAATTGATAAATCAACTCGGTAACCACTTTTGTATTCTCTGTTCCTTAAACTATTCTCTGAAACCTTCTCAATAACCTGTGATTATCTCTATCAATCTTATTCCTTCATGCTTGACTTAATCATTCCTTCATCTCTCTTCTCTTGATTGACCTTACATGTCACCTTCTTTTTCATGTACTCAAATCATTCTATTTATATAGATCTCTGAGATGATGATTTGTTCATGCTTCGATCATACAAACATGTTTTATTGAATGAATAAACATAGAAATTATTTCATTGGATATTCTTCCTCAAAATCATACAAAATCTTTAAATACAATTTCCTATGTAGTAACAGTTTCATCTTCTCGAATTATGTAACACGTTTCACATGTGTCCAGGTTCATTGAATCTAGTAACACGTTTTCACTCGATTTAGATTAACCTGGTATACCTTCTTTGCTGCTCGGTAAACATATAAACTTTACTCGGTAGACATTCTGCATATGTCTCGGTTCACAGCTTGGTGTGTATCAACTCGGTAACTTGTCTTTCTTCTGTAACCGACACTGGTGACCTTGGTGTTTACCGACTGGACGTTTTGGTAGTATTAACCGACTAGAGTATATAAAATGACTTTGGGCATAAAACTAATGACAACTTAGTTAATAGAAACAATCTCCCCTTTTGACATTAGTTTGGTATGTTTGACAAAACTCCTTTCAAAGTCATAATACAAAATCTATATACTTGCAAAATAAACTGAAATGTCAGTATATACAATGTTCAAATACATACTCCCCTTATCAATATTCTGTACATAACTCAATGTTTCATGCTCTGTATTTCCATGCTCTTGATGTTACATTCCATGCTCCCCCTAACAATTTCAACTGTACACTCAGATATTCATGCTCAGTCATGTGTTCAGTACACTCCCCCTTTTTGACAAACATCAAAACTAGTTACCATTTGGTGGGGGCAACTAATCAAAAATAGATTTATACTTTGTACGAGCTTCTGTAAGAGTGTTCTTAAGTGCATCCTTGACACTTTCCAATACTGTAATCTGAGTTGTAATATCAGCTGATAGTGTGATCTAACCATCTAAAGTGCTTCCCTCTGCTTGAGTTGATAATTGGGTAGCTCAGTTGATCTACTCTTGAATTGATGACAAATGGGGAATATATAATGTTTGAAGAGTCATGATATCCATCCTTATTTTATGCTCTTCATTCTGAAGTTCTAACTGTTGAGCCATAAGTGTTTCTAGCCTTGAATAAAAATTTTGAAGAGAATTTGGCTCGATAGTCAATTTAGTTGAGAGATCGATGATCTCCTTTTCAATGACTTCAGCCTTATTCTTGATATCTTTGATAAAGAATGAGAATGTACATAACTTCTGGAATAAATAAATAATATGCTTGAGTTGAGGGGACAACTCAGCAATGAATTCAATAAGCTTTATTTTACCTATAGCAATTTCTTTCTGCACTTCTTCAATCATCTTGGTTGTTAGCTCTTTTTCCTTCAATTTGCTAAGGTATTCTGATGCTTCTACTCCTGATTTCTCCAATTGAGTGAGTAGTTCATCCAGTTGCACATGGATGACAGCATCTTTATTGATGGTAGCTTCAGGTATCATATCTGTCAATAATGTTTTGACCTTCTGAAGTACTTGGTTCTTCTATTGTATTGCTATCTATCTTTCCTACTCTGTTTTGGCTTTTCAAAGCTCACCAAATTCTATCAGTGCTTGCCCTTTAAATTTTGTTAGGTCAACATTCAGTAGCACAATAGGCTTTGACAAATCTACCTTAAAATTGTGTCGCTTTGCTTTCTTCTCCTTTGATGATGCCTTTGCCGATTGAATGGGTACAATGGCTTTGGAGACTTGACCTTCCTCAGTATGTTGCCCAGTAGAGGTAGCACTTTTGTCGGTCCCTGTAGCCTCTGTTGTATCCTTCGGTATTTCCTTGCTTGAAGTATCAGTGGCAACTATCTCGGTGCTTGAAGGTACTTGAGAAGTTGGCTTGCTGGTGGCCTGAGAGGTAGGTTCATCTTGTTTAACCTTTGGAGCCTCTGTGCCTTCATCTGTGTCCTGAGGTTTCTCGGTTGAGACTTGTTGAGTGAGAAAAGGATAGGACTTGACCTGTTCCAAAACTCATTCACTTGACACAAGTTTGGCATAGGCATTTCCTTCTATCATTTCTCCATCATGTGCTTCAATGTCTATGACATCCTCATCTAACTGAATAGTGGAAGCAGGATCTTTCTTGGTGATGTCAACTATTTCATCTTCACCTTTTGGCTCTTCAGCTTGAATCCTAAATAGCTTCTTCCATTTCTCTTTGGTTTCATTTTCAACTTCTAGATATAGTCCATTCATTATTTTTAAGGCCCTTTGTTTTACTTGAAAATTTGTCTGGTAGTTTTTCAAGTGATCTTTTATTTCATCTACCGACATATCTGGAAAGAGATGTACCAAAACTCTTTCTCTTATATGCTTCTCTGATTCCATAGCATACTTCCATCTATTATCAATATGTGAGTATAATGCTTCTGTAAGAAAACTAGTCACTTCCAATGGAACTACTCAGAATTTGAGAAGTGTACTAATTACAGTATCTTCTATTTTCCTCTTCTCTTCATCTATCCTAGTATCATATTTTACATATCTAAATGACCCAAATCCACCATATTCCTTCAATTTTGCACAAAAATTGTTGACACTATGTACATCTCCCTTTGTGCTTTTTACAATCTAGAATTTATTTGCATCTTCTGACTCGGTGTCACTTTCCAAAATTAATTTTCTATTCTTCTTTCTATAATTTTTTGTAACCTTAGGTATTTTTACATTCTTTTGATTCTTACCGGGTGACACAATAGATGATCTAGTGTTCAGTCGCTTCACTGGTGTGGTCGGTGATACCTTGGTTACATCCTATTTCTTTCTTTTCAAAATTTTGCCCTTTGGCAACTCGGTGCTCAGTGTAATTGCTGCTTCTTGAGCTTCAAACTCTTCTTCGATTGAAAATTGATCACTCTTAGTAGGAGTGGAGGTATAACCTTCTCCAAAATTTTTAGTTAAGTCCTTGATCATTCTTGTGGCTTTCCTGGCAGCCTTTGGTACAACTATGCTCATTTTTACTTTTTCTTTCACCTCTTCATAGGTGCCATATCTTTTCTCGGTAGCATGCCTTGGGAGTGCTAAGAAGGCATCTATCTACTGTTGAGCAATGTCAAAATCTATTTCATAACCCATAGGTGGTAGTGATTGAGTCCTGGGTTCTACTGCGTTGACATAACAGTAGTCTGTATCCAACTCAAAACATATGGTATCCTTGTATTTTTCCACTAGCTGAGGTGGAATCTTGTACCTGTTATGCATCTTTTCTTGGAATTTGTTGAAGTAGTCATCCATTATCATATTGAAATTATCACCTAGCTGATTGATGAAATCATTTATTTTATGGGTGATAGGTCGGTGTAATTCCCAAACAACGTTACCGACTAATGGAAAGAATATCTAAAAATAGAAGAACATACACACTAGGAGTGACCCAAACTTTAGTGTGTTAGCAGTATTATTCTTCTTCAGTTTCCTAATTGTATTTAGATTTTCAAAAAGATTCTTCAACAACACTTCACATAAATCAATTTGCATACCCTTTTTAAAATTTTTGTAGGCCAAATCTACAGCTGCACACTGTACACTATTTACTCTTGCTGACTAGAAGAAACAATAACGAATAACTCTAATAGAAAAATTAAGTTTTGCATCTGTCACATTGTTCAACTTAAGACCTCTGCTATTAGACTCAACACCTGTTAATGTTATCAATTCCTTCTATGAAATCATTTTTTGTGCTCGGGCATGGTCAAATATAGGGTATCTGGTTATTATGTGAATAATCTCCTTGGTGATCTTGAAAGGTTGTTCCTCTAGCCACATAAAATTGTCATGTACTCAGCTCAAGACAAATTTGACCCATTGGGGTTTGAAGACTTGAGGACAGGTTAGGGCTTCGGTTAATCCCTTGACTTTGATATGCTCAAACTTGCTATCCAGATTTCCATCGATGCACAAATTATCATACATATCCTTAATCTCAATGTGACCTAGCTCATCAACTCTACACTTGGTATAAAATCTAACATCTTCAATCAATAGAACTCTATCAGGAATAAGAGAAAATGTAGTTTTCTCATCAGGTTCGGAAGCCACTTTGAGAGGCAAGGTATATTTTAGTGTAGGCTTCTTAATGGTCTCTACTACAATAGGTTTCTAAACTTTGGGGGCCATTACAAACTGAAATTCTGCTTACAAAATAGCTTAGGGTTTCAAATAACCAGAAAATGCTTTCAACTTAGTAAATACTTTGCAAATAATCACAACTTGACTTGATTGGTTAACTGCTGAAAATGTGGTTTTAGATTTGCTAAATACCTTGAATTCGCTCTAGAAATGTTTGATCGCCTTTATATTCGCTCTGCTTTGCTCTTTGAAAATTGGTAAGTGAAAAATGACCACGCTCAATACTTTTAATACCTCCTTTTGACCTTATCGGGATTCGTGAGGTTAGGTTAAATAGGCATTAAATGTACTTGGTTTCCCTTTACCAGCTAACTCTCTTATTAGCTTTTTATTGACTAGACAGGCTTACTAGTTTTACCACTTCCTTGGTAAATCAAAAGACTAGATAATTTTTTGAACTTGCTATTGCATCTTAGCTATGCAGATTTTGAATTTAAGTGCATGAATACATAGGAACTATTAAGATCTAACCTTTGAGAATGCAGTCCCTCCATACCTTCATTTACTAATCCGAAGTAGATGCACCTAACTCGGTAGGTAAGGTGCTTCCTTCATTGGTTGACACATTTTCCTTCTTTTTCCAAAATTTCTGCAATTTGCTTTTTATCTCCTCAATATCTCCTCTCGGTTGGTCTCTACAGTCTTTAGCTATGTGTCCAACTTTGTGAAAATGAAAACATGCCATTCCTAGACTTCTCCATGATCTCTGGTTGTTCATTCCAAACCTTATCGTACAGTTTGCACTTATATGTCCATATCTTCCACAGCATTCACACCAAATTCTTGTATTGTAATCCCATGGTACTGAAGTATATTGTCGATTGAGATTTGTGTCAGTTCGGTAGCTTCTAGTGTTTGTTCGATGTGGAGTCCTCATATAGTTTTTCTACTTAAACCAACATTTCTCGGTGTTGTGTCCATATCTATTGCAATTTTTGCAAAACCCTTTGTATTTTGCCTTCTAATAATTATTCACAGACTTTGTTCTACATTGCTTAGATGTGTGACCATACTTATTGCAATTGTAACAATAATCATAAAACCTAGTAACATCTGATTGCTTACCTTTTCTGATCCGGCAAACGTTGGCAGTATGTCCTTGTTTTCCATAGTAGTTGCAAGTAGGCTTCTTGTCCTTGATGTTCTCTATGTTTCCAACTTGCTTGGATGATTCTCCTTTCTCGATAGTGTTGATCCTTTTCTTGGTAGAGTTGTTTCCTTTGTAACTAAGTCCTGCATTTTTGTTGGGTTTTCTCATATTCAGTTGCCCATCCAACATTTTTGATGCTTCATGGCTTTTCCTCAATGTTTCTTTTGACTTCTTTTCTGCTTCTAGTTCATCGGTCAATATTGATATTTCAGGTTTCAATGCTTGGTTCTCATTTTCCTTTAGTGTAGCTTCATGATATGCATAGTCCAATTGATCAAATAGATTATGTTAAACTACAGTCATCCTTGATATTTCCTCATTCTTTGTAGTCACCATTGCTTCTAGTTGTTATTTTTCTCCTTCTATAATTTGCTTATTATCTTCGGTTGTTCTCAATGCATCAAGATTTTCAGTCATCTGTGTGCTAAAATACTCATGTTCCCTTCTCATTTCTTTTATCTGTTCACTAAGTGCTTTGTTCTTTTCTTTCAGTTCTGCAATCATTTCTTCAGATTCTTTTGATATGTTGTTCTCAGATGATGTCTCAATTTGTTCCACCAACTCTTGTGAGTCTTGTAAATCATCAGACAACCTTCTTCTGACTTTTAGTGATCTCTGCATTTGCCTCTACATATCTGCAATCATTTGATTAGTATGATCCAATTCTTCTTGAAGCTTCACAATGCTGCGAGATTGTTTATAGCCTTCCATTGATAGGATCTTTCTCTTTAGGTTGTTAGACCCTTTATCAAGATTATGGCTTTGATACCAATTGTTAGGTCTTACTTGGAAGTCTAATGTATTGAGAGGGGAGGGGTGAATCAGTACTTCAAAACTTTTCTTGAAAAATAGTTTTACTGATAAACACAAACTATGTATTGCTAATCTCAAAGATATAAAATACCTAAACATAATCATAAAGATAACATGCATCAAAATATCACTCCATAACACAATGATTTTTGGTCACGCAGAAACTCTTGGTTAGAGAGAAAAACTGTGGTGGGGATGGCACCCACAACTTCACTACTGCAGTAATCAAGATTACTCGGTTAGAGCTACATGTTTAGCCATTTTTGATAGCTTAACCTGTTAGGAGTATAAAGATCTTTAGATCCACCTTGCTAAAGGATTTTACAAACACTTCTACAAAATGTTGTACCTGGTTAAAGGCTTTACAATTTATAGACTTTATTAGAGTCTTTTACCCTGTTAAAGGTTTCTATTACAACTTAATATTTCAATCAAAATCTTTACAAAATATCTGCAACTTCACATCTAAAATGTTATAGCAGACTCTATGTGCTTAATATGAAATTACCTTGCTCATAGCATTCCTTGGTAATTGATAAATCAGCTCAGTAACCACTTTTGTATTCTCTATTCCTTAAACTGTTCTCTGAAACCTTCTCGATAACCTGTGATTACCTCTGTCAATCTTATTCCTTCATGCTTGACTCAATCATTCCTTCGTCTCTCTTCTCTTGATTGACCTTACACGTCATCTTCTTTTTCATGTACTCAAATCATTCTATTTATATAGATCTCTGAGATGATGATCTGTTCATGCTTTGATCATACAAACATGTTTTATTGAATGAATAAACATAGAAATTATTTCATTGGATATTCTTCCTCAAAATCATACAAAATCTTTAAATGCAATTTCCTATGTAGTAACGGTTTCATCTTCTCGAATTATGTAACACGTTTCACATGTGTCCAAGTTCATTGAATCTGGTAACACGTTTTCACTCGGTTCAGATTAACTCGGTATACCTTCTTTGCTACTCGGTAAACATATAAACTTTACTTGGTAGACATTATGCATATGTATCAATTCATAGCTTGGTGTGTATCAACTCGGTAACTTGTCTTTCTTCTGTAACCGACACCGGTGACCTTGGTGTTTACTAACTGGACTTTTCAGTAGTATTAACTGACTAGAGTATATAGAATGACTTTGGGCATAAAACTAATGATAACTTAGTAAATAGCAACAATCCAGGATTTCATAACTAAGGTTAATGATTTGAGAGAACAATGTAAAGAATGTGGTATTGAGAAAAAGGACATTCAGTTGATCTAAAATATACTAAATAAATTGGGTCCTGAGTATGCATCTTTTATTTCTATCTTTCATACTCATAGGATAACTATGGTATTGACTTATGTTAAGCCTTCATTCCCGTCTTTTTCTGAGATGTTGATACATGAACAACATAAGCTTCTTTCTATAGGTCTCATTAAGCCATCAAAGCATCGGGCCTTGTTGGTTAATTATTCTAAGAGATAGAAAGAGTCGGGACAATTTGACAAGAAACAAAAGAACTTCAAGAACAAGCAACATACAAATCAAGCATAGAATAAATCATCTTCAAAAGGTGGTTTATCTAAAAAGGAGAAGTCCGCTTACTCATATTTCAAGAGGACTAGACATGAAGAACATTCTTGTTATAAGAAGGATATTGATGAACTAAAATATCTTCTTAAGAAGAATAACATTGATCTACCTTCTCAAATGCTTGAGTCAACTTCTTCTTTTGATTCAAAATAGTCAGGATCTACAAAGGTAAAAGGTCATGCAAGAATTGCTTCTAAAGAAACTAAAGGTAAAGGTAAATATCTTTGTGCTACAAGTTGTGAACCAGGGAGATGGTTCCTAGATTTTGGAGCTTCTCATCGTATGACTTTTATATAGTATATGTTCTCTTCGTTTGAGCCTTGACTTATGCCACCTATTCTGATGGGAAACAACACTTAAATGAGTGTAGTTGGGAAATTTTATATTGATATTGGGGATGACACATTCAATGGTGTGTTGTGTGTACCTTATTTGTCAAACAATCTTCTTTCCATCTATCAAATCACCCATGGTAGAGTAGGGAAGACTATGGAGTTCACACCTGATTCAGTTATCATTTGAGACTTGGAAAGAAGAGAGATAATTATCACTGGGATGGTGGATCATGCGTCTCGGTTATATACCTTTTTATACTTTGCACCTAATGATGGTTCTGATCCTTTGGTTGTTGATCACATTCCTAGTGTGAACATTGATTTTGAGAACTTTGGTTACTTGAACTTGGGTATTCTCACATCAAATCCAATTATTGAACCTTGCATTCCTTCTCCTCCATCTACCATTTATTTTGAGGATACTTGTATCATTATATCTATGGCTACTTGTGATTCAATGCAGCAGAGAATACATCGTCTTCCTTTCTTGGGATGACTATTTGACAGACATTGCAGATTTATTTGTGGAGTCTCATATCTTAGACTTGGGAGACACTATTCATGGTATTCATCTTCTCTTTGATGAAGTTAATTCTTCTTCAGTTGTTGTGGAGGAACCTTTGGATTCTCTTGTTCATTCTCCACATTATCATTCATCACAGTTTGACTTGAGTGTGGATACTTTTGAGTAGCATTTGGAGGAGGCATCTTTATTCTTAGAGGAGATTCATGAGTTTTTGGATCTTGTTCAACATGCATCTCTACTAGGTTCTAGATTGTCATCTTCATTAGTGTAGCCTAGAAAACCTAATTTGGACATGACCACTTTTAGCATCGATATGAAGACACCTGAGCAGTATTCAAAGACTTCATACATTTTCTGCTTTCTTCTTGCATATTCATTTCAGGAATGGGAAGATAGTCTACATTCACCTTTGGTTTTATTTCTTCCTAAGTGGAGAGATGTTGTTCGATGATCATGGTCCATCTTCTACATCCAGTTTTGAGCATCAACCATTGGTTTAGTTGATTACTTTTGGGAAGGATACATAGTCTTTCTTATCTTTTCTATTTCGGAGAGGGCTTCTTCCTTGTATGGGATTCTTTCTTGTGTTGGTAAATTTCTTTTCTTTTCTCTCTTTTGGGGAGGATTTTTGTCCCACTAGGTTTTCTCCTTTTCTCCATTTGCGAGAGATTGTTTGTACATGGGTACCTGACATGGCCTTGTAGTTGGGATCCATCTTTGTGTCTTTTCACCCACCAAAGCTATGCTAAAGGGGGGGTGTTAGTGTAGGTTTTTATTTTCTATTATATTAGGGAATATTTATTTTTTCTACACATTATTAAGCTTTCCTAGGTTATATTAGAATGGTTAGAATGAGGGCATGCGGTATAATCCTACAATCACATGTGTCATTCGTACCCACATTTGGGTGGTTAAATATCACACCCTCTTTTGGATTTATTTGCCACCTCCCCATAACCAATTCTTGTCTTCACCTAAGTTGGCATAACCATGTACTTGGAATTTACCAAGTAGTCAAAGCTCTCTCCTATTTTGGGCTACAAGGAGTTATTATTCCTCTTGGTTTTATATCCCAATATTTTTCTATATAAACATTCCCTCACCTCTCTTATGATAATTATTGAGAAGAGAACACTAGCTCATATTGTGAGTCTAGTTCAGTGCTAGGAGAGTGTTGAGTTTTGTTCATCTCTGGATTCTTGTCTTGCTTTCCTTCAATCACATTGATCTTAGGTGGCTTCACAGCTAAATTTAACAAGAATATTTTGAAAAATTCTTTTATTTAGGTCAAAATATGCTTTTCGTACACGTGCATAGAATGATCCTAAAAAGGTAATTTTTAAACTTTGGTTTCTAGATATGACTATTAAAAAACAATTTGTATCATTATACTATTAAAATAAATTATATACTTGGAAATTAGACTTTGAGTACTACATTTCACATTACTAGTGTCTTTTAAGATTCAATATTTAAGTGCTTCAAATTTTTAAGTCAATTGTGAAAAATTCTCAAAAATCAAGAAAAATACTTCCACTTTTTGGCCAAAAAGTGGACTCAACTTCTTGCACACACTCATTGCTTAAACCTTTTCATTTTTCCTCCAAATTCATCTTTTCAACATCATGAAATATTCTTCTTGCTTGCTAACACTTCTCTTGCATTATACAACACTCTCTCATTCTTTCTTTCATTTACAACACTTTGCATATAGCATTATCATGGCATTCCTAGTGCTATAGTGGTATTATTAACATTATATTATTGTCATTCAAAAAATATCATTGTTACTTTTTAAATTCTCACCAATTCGTTTCACCAGTGTGTTATTTGACATTTGTGCTTAGGAATGATGACTCTTTGGAGTTGTTTACATATTGGCTTGATATCATTAGCTTACTATTTATTTATTTTTGGTGTCTTTTTATCTCAATCTTGTCTAAGGATATGTGTAGAGATAGAAACACCAAAGCAAAGGCTTGATCGAGGCAACCTCCTACACAATCGCCCAACCGTTCACTTTGGTCTTATCTGTGTATGTATAGGTCGAAAAACTATCTAGAAGGACGCTCTAGAGCTACAAAAGCATCTTTGGTGACATTTAAAACCACTCCTTTTGTATTTGATCCTTTCTAAAATTTATAGTACATAGTCTTTCATATTTTCAACTATGTATTATATTTTCATTATTTAAAGTGTTATAAAGATCATTTTGCATCTATGTATGGTAGTTCTTATTTTTTGTCCATAAAAGGTACTACCATTTTGCACTATCATCCTAGACCCATGTGTTTTTTTTAGACAAAGAGTTCACTGAGTTTCCCAAGAGACCTCTATGGTCTGTATTTCTAATTTTTGAAATCTAAAGGGTCTAGTTAATTTATATGCTTGATTGGAACACACATTTATTTATTAAGTAGTGAAAAAACTTGAAGGTCATAGTTATCTAAGGCTTGTTTGAGTGGAGGGTTAAGATTTGAATCCTTGAGGGGTTTGATTATCCTTTGTAGTGGTTCAGTTTTGGGTTTGATTATCTTTCACAGTGGTTCATTTTGCATACTCTATAGTGTTCTTGTTATGAAAAATGTGTATGAGTCATAACAAAAGCATATTACAATGTGCATACACTATCTTGTATAAAACATGCGATCATTTTGAAGAACTGTAAATATCAAACATTTTTCATCCACACATCTTTGTTGACATGCCCTAATGTGCTATAATTTTTCCTTGTAAATGATATTTCTTTTAATCTATTTTTACTTGTAATTTCACTCCTTGTAATCTATGTGAAATGCTTGGTGATTATTATATTCTTTGTTCTTATTAGGAAAAAATATCATGTGTTTTATTAGTTCCATAGACTCTTCCATCACTCAAGAATTCACTTTGAGCTATATTTATGGTTTCTTGAGTGTTATTTCATGTTTTTACAAGAAAAAATATGACAAAATCATTGTTACTTCTAGATTTGACAAGAAAGTTTTCCTTATTTTCTTATTTTTTCCCTATTATTAGATGTCTAGTTTGTTACTCTATATTCTTATCTTTTTCTCTTTCATATTAGTTGTAAAGTTATCATATAATGGTATTTGATTTAGATATATCCTTGAAGCTCAACTTAATATATCGTAGCATAAATGCCCTTGGATATACCACAAACCCCTTATTGAAACTACATTTTTTCTTTGAGTTATCTAGTCATACAAGGACTTGGTACCTTAGAGAGCTTGTAGAGATTTAATCTCCTTTCAAGATAGGAATCAATTTATTGATTCCTAATTTTTTAGGCTTATGCATGATAAAAAAAAAAGATCATGTAATTGACACTAGAATGAGGGCAATAAGGATGAATGTTGAAAGACTTGGGTATATCAAGCTAGTTGCAATGTTTTAGTAAGTTAAATTTGGGTAGTTTTAGATAAATAAATAGCCCTTTTCCTTTTCAAGGGAAGTTCCTTAGACTTCCTAAAGGTTATATTAGTTGAAACCCTACCTTTTACCCTCACAAAGGACGTGTACATGAACACATAATTTTTTTAAGGGCCTGATGGTTTGGCAACATTTAATGAATGAGAAAGTTGCTTGCATTTTATTTTATTTATAATATTGTTTTCTCAAAAAAAAAGATAAACAGTAGAATATAGATACATTAACAAAAGAAAACCTATCCAATTATAGCTTTTCTCGATGAAAATAAATCAATTGGACTAATAGCTATTCTAAAAACTTACATTGTTAGTAAAAAGGAAATAACTTTTCCGATGCAGAGATTCAAGGAATTAGGTGCTTTTCTGGCATCCCTCGGTCATTCATAGGTAAAGCAAAATGGTACCAAAACAACATACTTACACATAAATTAGAGAATAGAGAAGATGCAATAAAAACAAAGAATTACTAATTTAGATGGACAAGAGATAGCATGATATCTACCATTTGTAAACATAAAATTTGATTGAACATGTACATCTTTTGAAAAACAATGATTAACAACAACAAAAAATTCTAAATTATATTAAAAAACAACCAACACGTGAATTTATATGTTTTTCAAAAACTTAACCTAATAAATTAGATGTAAAATGTTTATTAACCAATGTAAAAGCCTAAAAATGATACAAGTGGGAGAGGTCTGTTTCCAACTTCTTATGTCATATTAATAGCAGGTGAACTCACCACGTCAAACTATAAAAGAGACTTACCATTCATAGGCAACTCAACTTTTAGGGGTGAAGCTTTTCCACGATAATGGATCTTTCACGGGGCTGCTATAGCCAGGCTGTCAATTAACGAATAGCAATCCGTTTTTCTTACTTTTTCATATCTGTATAAAATTTACATTATAATAATATTCAACTAGATAATTACCATTCTTGGCAAAGTGGATTGATGGAAGGAAACTTCAAAGCACGTAGTTATCTCTGTGAAGTAATCTCAACGTAATCTAGAATTTCCTTGTCTTGGAATGCTCAATTGTATCAGATACTTTGCTTGTGTGGTTCAAAATCCATACGCTATTAATCACAAAAAGACTTGGTTGATATTGTAGATAAGTCTAGGATGTAATGTGTTGCTTCAACTGTTAGGGGATGTGTCAGGAAAACCTAGCGTCAGATTCTTCCACTTGAGGTGATGTTTTGAATAGTTCAAATGAAAAGGAAAGAGAGAGCAATGCTTGGTAATATTCTGTAGAGCGTATTGACTCGTTGAAGACAATTCAATGATCATGCTGTTATATACCACATCTTCCCCTCCTCTAATACATACCCAAAAGTGTTTCCGCTAGCTTTCTCCCCTCATCTAGTAACTCTTAGACTACTCTTCTGAAATGGAAGCAAGTCTGCTGGTTATTCCTTTCGTCATATTGTTTTTATCTGTTAGAGCTAATGGGGATGGGTTAAAGGTAGGTTTTTATAGCCAAACATGCCCTAAGGCCGAGGAGATTATCAATGAAACTGTTGCCAAAGCAGTTAAAGCAAATCCTGGTGTACCAGCTGCTCTTATAAGATTGCACTTCCATGATTGCTTTGTGAGAGTAAGTATTCTAATATTGAATTTCATCCCTTATTTCATGATTGATTATGTTAGTTAGTAACAGTGATGGGTGATAAAATGCAGGGCTGCGATGGATCAATTCTCCTTGATTCCACAGCAGACAACGTAGCGGAGAAGGACTCCTTTGTCAACAATCTGAACCCGGTGGGCTACGACATAATTGATGAAGCCAAGTCCAAACTGGAAGCCAAATGTGCGGGTGTCCTTTCTTGTGCCGACATAGTGGCATACGCTGCAAGAGATAGTGCTTACCAAGTATGTATTCTTAACATTAATAATAATATCAGAATTATGTAGCAGTAATAATGGCTTAACATATATTCCAACGAATGCAAATTCAGGCTGGTGGGTTATTTTGGGCGGTTGAAGGCGGTCGAAGAGACGGGAGGACATCTCTCGCAATAGAGCCCCCATTGAATCTTCCTTGTCCCTCATTTGATGTAAACCAGTTGACACAAATTTTTGCCACAAAGAATTTGACGCAGGAGGACATGGTCACTCTCTCAGGTACACCTGCATATTTCCTAATGACGCTTAATGAATTCATTAAAATCTCTTCTACATTATATCTAATATAAATCATCTCAATGCTTTGCAGGTGCCCATTCAATTGGGGCTTCTCACTGTGCTTCATTCAGTGTAGATCGTCTGTACTACTTCAACGGGAGTGGTGGTCAAGACCCTTCCATGAACTGCCACTATGCTGTTAAGCTAAAGGCCATATGCACCCCCTCGGCTTCACCAGAGGCCGTTGCTTTACTGGATCCTTTCACTCCCACTAAGCTGGACGTGAATTACTACATAAACTTGCAGTACAATCTTGGACTGTTGAAATCTGATCAGGCGTTGATGTTAGATGATGCCACCTCCCGAGAGGTGAAGATTAACGCCAAGTATCCAACCATTTGGAGGAAGAAATTCGGACGAGCAATGGTAAAGATGGGTGCATTTGACGTGTTGACAGGAACGCAGGGAGAGATAAGGAAAAAGTGCCGTTTCCGGAACTAGCGGATTCCTGCGCCCTAAGGAGAGTTTAAAGTTGCTTGACATTTTTTTTTTAAACATTTCTGGTAAATTGTGTTAGAAAATGTGATTTATTCCTCACATTTTTTATTATCAATATATTAATGATGATGGAAGGTCAAGTCATGTCATATTGTGGAGTAAAAGTGAGGAGAATAACTAAGGTTAAATTAAACTTAGAAATATGGGAACAAGTCTAAGTACAAGCCATGTCTTATTGTATAAGGCCATGTCAAATGAAATCAGAAGATTGCAGAACAAGTCATTCATGCATGCCATGTCATATTATACAAGTCAAGTCAAGTCAAATTAGATTAAAGACTAAATTTCAAGTCATGTTAGAAGCTTAAAGTACAAATCATGAGTTAATGTCATATCACGTAGCAAGTTAAGTAGGAAACTTGAAGGTAAAATTATGTGTATTCTTCTACCTTGTTTTCCCTTTAAAGTATTATTCTCTTTCATTTGTTTCTTTATTTCATTTCATTTTGAACAACATTCTCATCCTTAAAAAGCATAGACTTCTTTTGTACAAATAGTTTGATTATATTGTTTGTTTTTTTAAATCAAAAATATCTATTTTGTGTCTTTGTTATGATAAAAAATTTGAAAATTGTCTTTAGAAAAATTTCAGAAAAAATCATTTTGTGCCCTTGTTATTGACAAATAAGTGTTAATTCAAATATTATTTCACGAGTAATTTCTTATTCATATTTGAAGCAAAAGGGCACTTTTTTTTTTCAAATTCCTAATAATAAAAAAATAGAAAATTTGAGCTTCCATTAATGAGCATTGAAGAAAATTGTTGCCTTTTATATAATTTAATATATATATAGTTAAAAAACAAAATTGAATGTTGGAATTGAATTTGTTTTGGAATTGGGTATTTCATATCTTCTCCATGGAATTTAATTGTGAATAATTTAAAATAATGTTTAAAATATTGTGTCAAAGCATTGTGCCTTGCTTCCATGCCACACTCAATTGTGTTTAGTCGTGAAGAACCTAGGATGGATGTATTATAGAGTAGTAAGGGAGTGGCTCCCAACATTTTTCGGGGGTCCAAAGTGGCCCAAAGGTATTTCATGTGGGAGTTTCCTTAATAAGTGATAATTAAACTTTCATGGGGTAAATAAAATAAATTAAGATAATGACTCCTATGGTAAATCCATAATGCTTCTATAGGATTGGCATGAGCATGGTATTCATGCCCACTCAAGGAACACTAGTCTTTGGTGGTTGGGTTCCTCATGTGGGTGAGTTGATGTAAACTTAAATCTATTTAATTGACAACATAGGCTATTGCAATGGCACTACCTACTCTATATCTAAGATCTCATCCTTCTAGCTATTAGAGGTTGTACTTGATGAATGTATCTATCTTTATCCATCATATGATGGTTATTGAGTGATTATTGGATTGTGTCTATGTCATGTGTACATTGTTTTTTCGGCATGTATGTAAACCTTATGCTCATGTGTTTGGCGTGAGTATGCTTATGATATGTGTGATTATCTCATAGCATGGTGGGGTGGACCTAAGGGTACCGAATGGTTGGGTGGCATGGAACCACTGTTGGGAGATTGAGGATCTTGGAAAGGTCTTTGAGATCACAAGAAATGTTGGTAAAATATTCATCATTCATTTATTTCATATTTTGAAGGAAATTTGAGTTATTTATTCAATCTGTAATATTTAATTAGAATCTCCTAGTTGGAGTGATTATCAAATGACCACATAAGTAGTATCAATATTATAAATGCTTTTATGTGATTCTATGTTAGATTTGAATATGC
The DNA here is from genome assembly GCF_030272615.1 of Cryptomeria japonica. Taxonomy (NCBI): domain Eukaryota; kingdom Viridiplantae; phylum Streptophyta; class Pinopsida; order Cupressales; family Cupressaceae; genus Cryptomeria; species Cryptomeria japonica. The sequence continues at coordinate 68,811 of NW_026729310.1, forward strand.
ATGTCTTTTTTCATGCTCCTTCATCTTATTATAATGCTAGATAAAATTAATTTAGAGCACACTTTAACTTGGGTTTAAAATGATCCAAGATTGGAACACATGCAAATAATTTAACCAGAACCAACCCCTCTTCCACAATATTAGAACACAAACTGACCAAAGGTGTTTAATTTGGTTAACTCTTCCCAAAGATAGCCACACTACCTCAATTATGTTTATTTATTTCAAACAAGATTAATTAATTTTGATGTTGTCTAATTAGGTCCTAAAGAATTATGCATGAATTACTTGATTATATACTAAAACAAAATTACAGAAACTCAAAAAATAACAAACAACTACAAAAGTGGAACAAAGATATAAAGATGCACCTATGGCTAAAATAAGAGGATTTCTATGTCAAAGTAATTCACCAGGTGCCCCTATCGTGAAATTGTATAAATTGATTTGTCTATCCTGATCTTGGATGAGCAGACTCAAAAAGTTCCTATGTCCTAAAAATTGAGCGAAAACAAGCTAGACTAGGGTATATAGTACCCATGTCTGGGTTTTTTCTTCTGAATTTGTGATGAAAATCTCTGTCAATATGAATCCCATCTTCTTGTACCTTTGCACTAGTCAAGCCCCCATTTTTGTATTCATATCTCCATGAATAGATAATTTGATACTTAAATATAGTGTGTTATCTTAACCTTAAGTGTGTATAACATTGTGATTAGTAGTGTCATACATAAGCATAAAAAGGAAACCCTACTCAAGTGTGTTAAAATCTAGCCCTAGGTGATTCAAACAAAATATGTTGTAAGACCAACTCAAAAGAGCATGATATGTATAAAGGACAACAAGCAAAAATAAATTATATCTACAAAAGTCATAAATGTGAGAACAATATAGAATCATATCCCTTATCTTGAAACTGTATAGATTGATTTGTCTATCCTGATTTGGGATGAGCAGACTCAAACCTCCCATGTCTTAAAAATTGAGCTAAAATAAGCAAGGGCATTAAGTACCCATGTCTAGATTTTTTCTTCTGAATTCGTGATGAAAATATATGTCAATATGAATCCCATCTTCTTGTACCTTCGCACTAATCAAGCTCCCATTTTTGTATTCATATCTCCATGAATAGACAATTGATACTTAAATAAAGTGTGTTATCTTAACCTTTAAGGAGAGGTACATGACAATCATTAGGATATAGTCTCTATCATCTTTCAACATTCCTTGAAGCTTCAATAGTTTTCTAATCGAACAATGTAGATAACTAGAGATTTTATATAATGATTTAGATTTGTAGAGCTAAGTGGATCAATTTGGTAGAGCTTCATTATCATCCCAATCATATCTCAAAATAAAAAAAGATACTAGCTTAAATATGGATCATAAGGTTAGGTTTTGATGTAAGGCCAACACAAATTGATCAAATACAAAAATCAATACCATATTTGATATTGTCAAGGAAAAAAATTCAAATTCAAACTTTTATGAGAGATTTTGGTGGGACTAATGAGCTAGGTACCCCAGACCTACCAAAATTTTCTCTCCAAAACGGAAATATAAGATTCAAGGCTTTTGACATCAGATCCGATCCTAATTTTGTATTTGATAGTGAGTTAAGTGTGAGATAAGCAATAAATATTTAAGATAGAATAGGACACATCATTTTTTGTTAGGAATAAATCCAAGGCTAAAAATGATCCTAAGTTATCTAGGGGAATGGACACTATATCAAGTGCCAAAAGGAGTGTGAAATTGGGTTCACATTTGAGGAGTACAATTTATGATGCTACATTTGGCCCCACTTTAGTAGTCATATGACTCTACATGAATATGAAAACTAAAGTATAAAAAAGTAAATAATCATGAAAAATGATGCTCGAAATGATGTCAGGAATGTTGTTAAGAAATAAAATGAAGCCCCAAGTGTAGTGACCTATAATACCACAATGTTAGGAACCACTCCCTATAAAATCACTTTGTTAGATAAATCAAAATTTGTTGGAGAAATTATGAGCCCATGAAGTTGCACACACTTCAATGGATCAACCAAGAAACTATGCAACCACACATGAGAATGTTGCAACTTGAGCAATAAAAAAAAATGGGGATCGAAGACAAAAGCTTGAGATTGACCTTCATGCTATGAAATGATATGATA